>NW_007082943.1:117295-231963 GCF_000164805.1 Carlito syrichta
TCCAACTCAAAAAAAAAAAAAAAAAAGCATTCAGTATATTCTGCTAAAAAAAAATTGCTGGGTGCAGTGGCTTATGCTTGTAATTCCAGCACTTTGGGAGGCCAAGGTGAGAGGATTGCCTGAGCGCGTGTTTGAGACAGGTCTGGGCAAACTGGTGTGACCTCGTCTCTACAATAAATCAAAAAATTAGCCATGCAAAGTGACAAACGCCTGTAATTTCAGCTACTTGGAAGGCTGAGGCAGAAGGATTGCCTGAGTCCAGAAGGTTGAGACTGTGGTGGCCATGAGTGTGCCACTGCACTCCAGCTGGGATGACAGAGTGAGACTCTGACTCAAAAAAAAGAGAAATTAATCTAAAAATATAAAGCATATATTTAAAGTCATATATAAAATGTAAAAAATACATGAAAGACCCACATTATTAATGTTTATTTTAATTATGCATATGAATGCTTAAACACCAAACATCCCTAATCCTCCCAATGTAAATACATGCCATACACATATACAAAAATAAGCATAGAACTAAATTTCACATTTAATCAATAATTTGCAAAAAAGCATGAAAACCAAATATTGCTTAAATTATTGTTTTCCTAAGCAGCATCTGCAAATTTATTATAAAAGATAAAATTTCAGTCATTTTTTGGTTGTTGTTTTCTTTTAACTTACCATCTTTACATTTTTAAGAGAACAGTTCAGTGGTAATACATACCTTTTCATCATTTTTTCCCCTTTATTCCTCTTCTCTCATTCCCAGGTTTTGGTAAAAATCAATCTACTCAGTATCATTATGAGATCCACTTTTATAGCTCGCACCTATGACTAAGAACGTACAATATTTGTCATTCTGTGACTGGCTTATTTCACTTAACAAAATGGTCTCCAGGTCAATTCATGGTGTTACAAATAATAGTATTTCATCCTTGTTTGACTCAATAATATTCAATTGTGTATATATGACATTTTTTTTAATCCATTCATCCATCGATGGGAACTTAAGTTGATTCCATATTTTGACTACTGTGTACAGTGCTGCAGTAAACACAGAAGTGCACATAGCTTTCTGATATATTGATTTCCTTTCTTTTGAATATATACTTAGTAGTGGAATTGCCACATCACATAGAAGTTATATTTTCATTTTGGGGTCATATCTTCATAGTGTTCTTTTTAATGGCTATACTAATTTGCATTTCCACCAACAGCATATGAGAGTTACCCTTTCTCCTCATCCTCCCCAGCATCTGTTATTGCCTGTCTTTTTTTATACAAGTCATTTTACCTGGAGCTCAAAGACATTAGATTGATGTTTTGATTTGTATTTCTCTGATCCCTAGTGACATTAAGCATTTTCATATATCTACTGTCCATTATATACCTTCTTTTTTAAAATGCCTGTCCAGATCTTTTGTCCAATCTTGTTGGGGTTTTTGGTTTCAGTTTTTGTTTTGCTTTTTGCTATTGAGTTGTTTGGGTTCCTCATATAATCTGATTATTATTGTCAAATGGATAGTTTGCACATATTTTCTCTCATTGTGTGGAGTCACATTACTCTCTGTAATTTTAATTTTTGTGCAGAAGTCTTTTGGCATCATGTAATCCCAATGTTCTATTTTTGCTTTGGCTGCCTGTGCTTCTGAGGTCTTATACAAAAAGATATTTTTCTAGACCAATGTCCTGTGGCATTTCTTTAATGTTTTATATTAATAATTTATGGATTTAGGTTGTAGATGTAAGTCTTTAATCAATTTTGGTTTGATTTTTTTTGTATGGTGAAAGATAAGCATCTTATTTCATTCTTCTGCGTATAAGTATCCAGCTTTCCCAGGACCATTTATTAAAAAGTCTGCCCTTTACTCATTGTATGTCTTTGGTGTCTTTGCTGAAGATGAGTTGGTTTTAAATGCATAGAGTTATATCTGGGTTCTCTATTCTGTTTCACTGGCCTATGTGACTGTTTTATGCCGGTATGATGCTGTTTTACTTACTACAGCTTTGCAGTAAATTTTGAAGTCTGGTTGTGTAATACCTCAAGTTTTGTTCTTTTGGCTCAGGATTGCTTTGGCTGTTTGGAGTTTTATATGATTCCATATAAAATTTCTACCAAACATTAAAAAAAAATGCTATTAGCAACTCTACTCAAAACTGAAGAAGAGTGAATAATTTCAAACATATTCTTAAAAACAAATGAAAATTAGAGGCCAATATAACTGATAAAAATAGATGCAAAAATCCTCAAAAAAAGTTAGCAAACCAAATTTAACAACACATTAAAAAATAATTCACCATGATCAAGCAGATTTGTTTCTATTCCTATAAAAAATGTGATTGGAATTTTGATAGGTATTTCATTGAATTTATAAATTGCTTTGTGTAGTGTTGTCATTTAAACAATAGTCTTCCAATCCATAAGCTTGTAATATTTTTCCATTATTTTGTGTCCTTTTTCATTTCTTTTTCATTTATTTCATCAAATTTTTATAGCTTTTCTTTTTTAGATCTTTCACTTCATTGGTTAGATTGATTCCTAGGTATTTTATTTTTTGTAGCTGATGTAAATGGAATTGCTATCTTTATTTCCTTTTCATACTGTTTGCTGTTGCTGTACTAATTTTTGTATGTTGTTCTTACATTCTACAACTTTGTTACATTTGCTTATCAATTCTAACAGATTTTTGCTGATATCTTTAGGTTTTTCTAGGTATATAATTATGTTATTTGCAAACAAGGCAAGTTGACATTTTCAGTTTGAATGTTTTTTTTTTCCTCTTGCCTAATTGCTCTGGCCAGAACTTCTAGTATTATACTGAATAATGGTGGCAAAAGTAGACATTCTTGTCTTATTCCAGCCTATAGAAAAGGTTTTTAATTTTTTCTATGTTTGGTACAATGTTAGCCATGGGATTATCATATATGGCTTTTATTATTTTGTGGTATATTTGTTTTATACTCATTTTGATAAGAATATATGTCATAAAATGATGTCGAATTTATCAAATCCTTTTTAAAAATTTGTTGAAATACATACATGTTTTTGTTCTTGACTATGATTATGTGGTACATTATATTTACTGATATTTGTATGGTGAATCATCCCTGGGATGAATCTCACTTCATCATGGTAAATGATTTTTTAAATATGTTGTTGATTTATTCAATGTTTTGTAGTCTGTTGTTTTGTTTTAGGATTTTTGTATCAATTTTCATCATTAGTAAAATTGACCTGTAGCTTTTTGTTATTGTTTCCTTGTCTGTTTTTGATAAAATTAGTTTGGAAATATTTCCTCTTCTTGCATCTTTTGAAGAATTTTAGTAGAATTAATATTAGTTCCTTAAATAGTTTGTGAAATTTAGCAGTGAATTCAACAGGCACTGGGCATTTCTTTGATGGAAACCTTTTATTATGGATTTGATCTTGTTAGTCATTATTGGTTTGTTGAAGTTTTCTGTTTTTTCTTGGTTCAATCTTGATAGGTTGTATGTTTCCAGAAATTTATGCATTATTTTCTAGATTTTTCAGCTTATTGGTGTATAGTTGTTCATAATAGTTTCTAATGGTTCTCTGTATTCCTGAGGTCCAGTTACTATGTCTTATTTTTTTTATTTCTCATTTTATTTATTTGGGTTCTCTCTCTCTCTCTCTATTTAACTAGTCTTGCTAAAAGTTTGTTGATTTTATTTATTTATTTTTTTAAAGAACTTTTCATTTCATTAATCATTTGGATTATTATTTAGTCTCAATTTAACTTATTTTTGCTCTGATCTTTATTATCTATTGTCTTCTAATTTGGGGTCGAATTTGCTCTTGCTTTTCTAAGTCCTTAAGGTGCATTGTTAGGTTTTCTTTCTACTTTTTGATATTGGCTTTTATTGCTATAAACTTCCCTAACAGTATTGCTTTTGCTATATCCCATTGATTTTATCAATTGCATTTTTATTTTTTTCAAAAAAATTTTAAGATTAAAAAAATTTTTTTATGGACCTATCGGTTATTCAGAAGCATGTTGTTTAATTTCTATGTGTTGGTGTATTTTCTGAAGTTCATTTTTTATTGACTTTGAATTTCCATTTTGTTTAGAAAATACTCTTAATATGATTTTTATTTTTTTGAATTTGTACAGACTTGTTTTGTGGCTTAAAATGTGGTTTATTCTAGAGAATATTTTATGTGTTAATAAAAAGAGTGTATATTCTGCAGTAGTTGAGTCATATGTTCCATACAGGTCAGTTGGATATGTTAGATCTAGTGTGTAGTTTAACTTTCACGTTTCTTTGTTGATTTTCTGTTTGGATAATCGGTCTATTATTGAGGGTGTTAAAGTAACTTACTAATATTGCAGTATGTCTCTTCTTTAGATCAATTAATGTTTTCTTTATTTACTTGGGAGCTCAGGTATTGGGTACATAATTATAAATAATTTTTATATCTTCTTGCTAAATCTATTCCTTTATCATTATATAGTGATCCTAATTTTTTTATTTTTAATTTGTAGCCTATTTTATCTAATACAAATATAGCTACTTTTGCTCTTTTTTGGTTTCCAGTTGCATGGGATATCTTTTGCTTTCCATTCACTTTTAGTCTATGTATATCTTTACAGATAAAGTAGGCTTCTTGAAGGTAGCATATATGAGGTAGCACCCCAGAAAAACCAGAATTATCTTTTTGGAGGGTGAGCCCCTCATAATACACTTGGAATTTGTTACTGCAGATCAAACGGTCAACCAAAGTTTATATCTGGAAGTTTTAGAAGATTGCATCAGAATTTGCAAAAGAAACATCTTGAGTTGTGGCAAACAGGGAAGTGGTTCTTCCACCATGACAATGCACTTGTCCACACCATGTTAAATAATTTATGACCAAAAATGGCATAACCCCTATGCCCCACTTTCCTATTATTCAATCTTGCCTCAAACAACGTTTTTGTTTGTTTTGAGGTTTTTTTTTTTCCCTGATAAAAATATCCCCAAAGGGAAACGTTTTGTCAACGTGGAAGAGTAAAATAACAAATGAAAGAAGCACTACAAGGTGTGAAAATTCACAAGTTCAAAAATTGTTTTGAGCAGTGGAAAAAATATCTCCATAGGTGTATTGCATCTTATAGATAAACTGTAAAGGTGACTGAAGTTTAAACATGTAAGAATAAATACACAATTTTTAATACATAAATTTTGTTTTTTTTGGAGGGTACCTCGTGGTTGAGTTTTATTTATTTATCCACTTAGCTACTTTATGCATACTAATTGAATAATTGAGTCTGTACATTTAGAGTTATTATTAATAGATAAAGATGTGTTACTGCCATTTTGTTGCTTGTTTTCTGGTTGTTTTGAGGCTTCTTTTTTTTCCTCTTTCTGTTTTTCTTTGTAGATAAGTGATTATCTGTAGTGGTATCTTAATTTGCTGCTGTTTTTAAGTGGTTTACTGCTGTTATAGTGTTTTATACTGTGTTTTCCAGGCTGAAAAAAAGGTTTTATTAACACTAGAAGTTGTTTTCCAAAGAGGTTGCACTAGTTTGCATTTCCGCCAGCAGTGAAGAAGCGTTCCTTTTTCTCCATATCCTCACCAGTATCTGTTGTTTGTTTTAGTAATGATAGCATGTATTTCTCAAAGTTGATCTATGTTGTAGCAAATATTAGTACTTCAATACATCTTATGACTGAATAATATTCAGTGTATGAATATATCACATTTTTTAGTCCATTAATTGGTGGATAAACATCTGTTTCCATTGTTTTACTGTTATCAATAATACTACAATGAGTATTTGTGTTTGTGGTACACATGTTTTTAATTCCCTTGGATAATAAGCCTAGGAGAAAAAGTGTTAGATCATGTTATATCTCCATGTTTAACTTTTTGGAAAACAGCCAAATAGTTTTTCACGGCAGCTGTGTCATCTTACATTTACATGAGCAATATATAACGGCTCCAATTCTTGCACATCCTGGTAAATACCAGCTGTTTTGATTATTGATTCTATCTATTCCAATGAGTATAACATGGTATCTCACTTTGGTTTTGAATTATGCTTTTCTAAATGACTAATGATACTGATTATCTATTCATGCATTTATTGGTCATTTGTATATCTGCTTTGAAAAAATGTCTATTTAAGTATTTTGCCTATTTTAAAATTAATTTGTTGTTGTTGTTGTTACTAAGTTTTAAGAGTTCTTTACATCTGGATACTCTTATAAGATGTATGTTCAGTAAATATTTTCTTTCATTCTGTGATTGTCTTTTTACTTTCTTGATAGTGTCTTGCATAAAAGTTTTTTTTTAAAATTTTGATGAATACTAACTTTTTTATTTCATTACTTATGCTTTTGGCGTTGTTTTAGGAAACCATTGCTTAATACAAATTTATGAAAATTTACCTCAATGTTTTCTTCTAAGATTTCTATGATTATGTTCAAGTTTTTGATAAATTTTGAATTCATATTTGTATATAGCTTAAAATAAGTGTCTACAATATTTTTTTAAACATGTGGCAAAGCCGGGCTTGGTGGCTCAGCCTGTAATCTCGCGCCTTTGGGAGGCTGAGGTGAGTGGACTGCCTGAGCCCTCGGGTTCGAGACCTGCCTGGGCAGCGAGACCTCATCTCTACAATAAATCAAAAAATCAGCCGGGTATGGTAGCGCATGCCTGTAATTCCAGCTACTCGGAAGGCTGAGGCGGAAGGATCGCTGAAGCCCAGCAGGCGAGGCTGCAGTGGCCGCTTCGGCCACTGCACTCCAATCTGGGTGACCGAGTGAGACTCCAACTCAAAAAACAAAACAAAACAAAAACAAAAAAAATGTTACTATACAGTTATCCCAGATCTATTTATTGAAACACTATTCTTACTTTGTTTAATAGTCTAGGTACCATTATAGAAAATTAACTGGTCATAAGTGTACTTGAGTTATTGCATCTTTCAACTCCAAAATTTCCATTTGTCCCCTTTTTATAATTTCCACTTATTGATTTCTATAGTAGTTATTTTGATATTTTCCATTTATTGGTTGCTATCCCCTACTTGGTAAAACATTATCCTCATGGTTTTATTTAGATCCTTAAATATGTTTTTTTTTTCTCGGTTGTCTGAAAATATAAAAAATAGATGATTTAAAAGCCTTTGTATAGTAAGTATAATATCAGAACTTTTTAGGAAAGTTTCTATTACTTTACTTCTTATATGAGACATAATTTTTTTTGGTGTGCCTTGTTTTTGCTAAAAACTGTACACTTTGAACACTAAAAATCATATTCTCCCTCAGTCCCAGAATTTGAGGTCACTTATTGTAGCTGTTATTTCTTGGCTTGTTTGTTGAGTGACTTTCCTAATTTTGTAATGTCTGCATTATCTGTCATGTGTGAGCAGTAAGGTCTATGTTCTGCTAAAACAGTAGTCAGCTTATAGTTGGACATAGGTTTCTTTAAGTGCCTGGAGTAAAAAAAAACATCTTTTCACTTGGACTGTATGTGTTAGTTGGGACACACCTTCAAAACTCAGCCAGGTACTTCTCAAAGTTTGCGTTAGACTTCATCTACTGTTTGTGAATATCCTAAAGGTCAACCAGAAATGAGAGCCTACAGCCTTCTCAGGGTCTTTCTGAGCATATGCAGCACTGGATGCCTGTGATCCTCTTGAATCTTAGGAATGTTTTGGAGCATTTTAAAACCCTAATTTCACAAGCAATTTTATTGCAAACTTTTTTTGTTGTTGTTGCTGCTAGTTTATGTTTTGCCTCAATGTTGTCCATTGCCTAGGGGACCACTACATATATAAAAATGAACAACCATAACTTTTTGGTCAATGAGGTGTGTTCTGCTATATATAACATTGACATACATACTGGGATTGTAGGCTGTTTTCTTCAAGGTCATCATTGAGTTGGTGAGCAGCAATGGTACCAGCAAAGTTGCAATATTACAAAGTTCTCTCTTTTACTGAAATTCAGTCATTTTTTTAAAAATTAGGCGTTCCCCTAGTTGTTGCAAGCTGTTAGTTTTCAGAGACCAAACTTATTCTTTTGAATTTTTTGGGGGGGGTCAGTGTTATAATTTTTATGGAGGGACAGATTTTGAAATTCTTTACTCCAAAATTTTTTGCTAGCATCATTTTTCTCTCTGTCTCATTATTTACTTCTGAGTCTCATAAATTGATTATTCAAATTCATCTTCAGTAACTATGCTGTTGACTTGACTTTTTATTTGTCCAAAAAATCACCTGTCATAGTTTGCTATTTTCATATTAGGATAAAATTTGTAACTGAGGTTTTCTGTGTTTTTATTCAAAAGTCTAACTTGAAAAGAAGATACAAGAACATCATATTTGGGAGGAAGTCCTTGAGTTGCACCATCTAATGAACTGTTTGATATGTTTTCACAGGAAGGAAAGTTGGTGGGTAGTTAATATCTTTTGAGTACTTTCTCTTATACAAACAGCTTTACATATGTGATGTCTCACAACAACTTGAGATTACTATTATTATTCAAAAAGTAGTTGTATTAGATTTGCATCACACCTAACAAAACAAAATCTTACTGTCTTAAAATAGCACTCCTTATTATATCGTTGCTATATAGTTCAGAAGTCCAGTGAGGCATGGATGGGTTGTCTTCTCAGAGTATCAAAAGGCTAAAATCGAATGTCAAGAGCTGCCAGGTGTTAAGGTGATGTATTAGGACAATGAACCAAACTCAAAGAAACAATAAAAGTTTTATTCACTTATTGTGATAGCACAAGCAAAAGTCCAAAAAGAAAACAATTGCTGGCTCTCCTTATACATTTTTCCCTACAGAACAGCACTGAGTGAGAGTCAGATAACATCCAGCACTGGTAGAGAAAATTGTTTCACTAATGAAAAGCCTTGCACAAAAGTCTTCTGCTATTTTGCCATCCCAAGGGACCAAGGAGAGAAAAGGGAAGAAGATATATTAACAGAAAAGTACTGAGTTTGCTTGTTCAAGACTCCTTGATAGGCTGGGAGCAGTGTAATCCCAGCATTTTGGAAAGCAGAGCTTGGTAGATCTCTTGAGCCCAGGAGTTCAAGACCAGCCTGGGCAACATAGTAAAACCTTGTCTCCACAAATAATAATAATAATCGTCATCATCATCATCCAAGTGTGATGGTGTTGCCCATCTACTTGGTCCCAAGCTACTTGGTACTTGGGAGGCTGATGCAGGAAGATCAAGAGAATCACTTAAGCTTAGGAGTTAGAGGCTGCTGTGAGCCATGATGATGCCACTGCACTCCAACCTGGGCAACAGAGTGAGACTCTGACTCGAAAAGAAAAAAAACAAACTCCCTGATAAACATGTCTTGGTGACAATGCCTTAAGAGTATACAACTGAGGTTTCTCACAATGAGGAAACCTCTAAATAGAGAGGTGCTTAAGACCGTAATTGCAGGTAAGTTTATGAATATGGCCAGCCCAGGAGGCCTTGCCCTTGACTTCAATTCCCTCCAGAGACCCTGTGCATTGTCTGGTATGAGGAGGCAGCTTTTCCATTAAGGTCTGCTTTATAATTACCTGTGGTCAGGACTGAAACATTACTCATAAAATTTTTGTCTAGAACCAAACTCCTCATATAGTTGTTAGCCAAACTGAATTTTTGTGTGAATTCTCTGAGGAAAAAAAAATATATATATATGTATGTATATATAATATGTATATACTTTCAAGTGCAGTCCTTTTTTGGGCAGAATTCAGCTCCTTGTAGTCATAGGACTGAGGCCCCTGTTTCCTGGCTACCTGTAAGATAAGAGTCACTCTCAGTTCTTAAATGTCACTCAAATTTCTTTTTATATGGCCCTTCCATTTGCAATCCATGAAGGGTAAGTGGAATTGTTCTCATGTTTCAAATCTCTACTTTTTGTGTGTGTTTTTATAAATCTGTGAGAGAAAACTCACTGCTTTTAAAGTACTAATGTGATTAGGTCAAGCCCACTTGGATAATCTCCCTATCTTAAAGTCAAGTGACTTGGAACCCTAATTGTATAGGCTAAATCCCTTCACAGTAGTGCATAGATTATTGCTTTATTGAATAACTGGCAGACATTGTGGGGACACCAGGATCTGGGTATTTTGAAAGACCATTTTAGAATTCTGCATATCACAGCAATTGTGTATGTATTTTATGGCAGTAATAATTGATAGTAGGCCTGAAATTAATGAGTATATGCAGGAAGCTGCACACTAGTCTTAAATGTAACATCAGCCTTAATTTTCAAACATATTGAATTATATACTTTAATTATAAATACCAATGTCTACAAATCATTTAGGTAAAAACTGTTCAAAAAAGGAGATATATATTTTCAAACATGTAACTATTACCTCACATACAATTAAATGAATATAAATCAGAACAATTATATAATATATATATATAACACCTTTATACAGTCCTGATAACCTCTTGCGCTGGATGCAAAATTGAGATATCTCATAGATTGCTTTTATTGCTTTTGGTAATAAAATTTTGGCAATTTGGCACTCTATATCTGCAGTCATATAGTTCATAGAATTTGATCCAATAATTGTATAGTCAGGTTTTTTTTTCTACATAATCAGAACTATGCAGATATTTATGTAAAAAGTATTCATTCCAACATTTTATAATGAGAGACCATTAGATATGAGCTAAAATTTGAACGTTAAAAATTGGTTATATAGATTTTAACATATATTCACAAAGTAGTACTGTGTAATGGTTGGGGCAATTGAGGAAAATTTAATGAAAGGGCTACTTACAAAGTTAAATTAAAGTTTATGGGAAACCAGCAAGTTATAATGATGCACCCTGCCACCAAAAACAACAGGAAGCCAGTATCTGAATGTGCAAGTAAAGAGAACATTTTCTAGTATCCATAGAGGGAACTATCAAATGAACAACAACAACAACAATAACAACAACAACACACTCAACAGGATCTATGGCCATTGGTTGAGGAATTCAGTTTGCTCAATTGGAATTCCAATTGCTCAATTCAATTGGAAACTGACATGGAGAACAAGAGAAGAAACATATACTCCAATATCACTTTCCTTTTGTTCTACTGTATCCTTCAAGTGTCTTCTCTCAGTGAATTTTAACTAGAAGCTGAATATTAAATAGAGTAAATATATGTAAAGTACCTGGAAGACAGAGCAAAATGAAAGATGTTGGAGAATGGGCCTGGGGGCCAGAAAATGAAAAATATTTCAAAAAATAACTTCTTTTAAGTCTCAGTATATACTTTGCTCTTTATCCAGTTGAAATGTTTATGACTGCTACAAAACAAATACACAAATCTCATCAACTACATTATAATTGCTAGGTGATATTAATCCACTTATATTTTCACCTTAAATATAAAACATTAGCCACCATCAAACCTTTTCATTACAGCATAAAATGTAAAAAAAAAAAAATGGGTGTGGGGGTGGTAAGCAAATAATGTAACAATTATCTGCTGCAATTTCTGCTTCTGTAGCTGATCATAAGGCTAAATTGATCATCATCACTTATTTTTTTCATTTTCAACTTTGAAAACTCTTCTCTTACTTTTGAGTTGATACTAGAGTGAGGCTACAATTTTGAGGGAACAATGTCAGTTTCCAAAATAATAGGTCTATTCTTTTGTTTCCTGATGGAATATTCTTTGTTTGGACACTGGGACCCCAAACCCAGTGAGCCCAAAGTTACTGTAATTTAAAAAAATACTAGAAAGGGAAGTGAAGCAATTAAAACAAATTAACAACAGTTAAGTGGATGATTTGGTACAATAATGAAGAACCAGTCTCAACCCCATCATATGACTCCCAATCTTTTGAATTCTTGTTATGAGAGGGACAACACTCTATGTTAACCACTGGTTTATGTCCCATACTTCATTTATTTGGACAACATTCCAACCCTGCAGGATGCCATCTTTCAGGTTTTACCATATATGAACCTTCAAAAGTCCATTTTTCCATTTTATCAAAGTATACTTCTTGGTTGTTGGACACATGTTACAACCAATAAAATCCATTATGCTTGAGATCTTTGCTGCAATTCTTTTACCATGCAATAAAAGTCTTGGTTAAAATGATCCATGTTTAGGATACTGTAATAATTGATAACATAGTCTATAAGCTCATTAATATTTGTGCTGGCAGATGTGTTTTAATGTTTTGTTCATCATCACATCACAGTGGAGGGGTCCATTTCAATAAACTTGCCATCAGTTGGTTCACTTTTGCCCTCAAAAAATGACGCTTTTTAATATGATCAGGACTGGCCACTGGGGTTTCAGATTGTGCACCCAGAATTGGTACTAGTCATATAAACTTTGGTTAGAGGAAAGAGACTCCATATGTATCTCTGTAGATAGTAGACACTAAAAATGTCATTGACTATACTTGTCATAATGATCAAGTAACAGAAAAGATTGTACCATTTTCTAACTTTGTTGCAAAATCATTTTTGTTTAGTGACTCAACCAAACCAGTAGCCTGCTAGATAACTAGATAAATAGGTTAAGGCAGCATCTTGTTGAACCCATCTATATCTTCCATCATTATCAGCAATGACACTTCATACATTGGCTTATTAATCTATCACCATGGTGGCAGAGGAAAGATGTAGACAGACATCCAAAAAATGCGTCTTTTATTCTATGTGAATGTAAAAAAAAATTCCTCCATGTTATATGTCTCCAATGAGCATTTGCTTGAGACACATATATCTTCACACTCTTGTCATTTGAGGAGGTATACCTCCATAACTCTTTCCCAGAATTTCTTGTAAAAATTTTTCCAATCAAGTTCTTCCAAGGTCTTAACCAGTCAGTCAACTTTTAAACCATTATTCATGAATTATGGTAAACCCACATCTCAGACCTTCTCACACCCTATAAAAAGCACAATTAATTTGCTTTACAAAGCCCTGCACATGGTAAATTTTACTTCATCAATATATTTGAGGACCAACCCTGAGTAAAGTTTTAGCTTATTTGGTGTTCATTTCTGACAGGAGCTATCATGCCATAGAAACCAATGACTAGACTAGACATGTGCTTTTTATTTTTTTTCATTAGCTTTTCACAGGGGTTTCTCCTTAAATAAGAGTTAGGGGTTGAGGGAGAGACATAGATACAAGTACCACAGAAGTCTTAGCCACATTTTCATCTAGTTTGCTGTATTTTATACTTGTTCAGACATGATGTCACATATATAAATTCTATTTAACAATTGTATGTTGCTACACTTATGCAATGTCATAATTTGGTGGATTATATAATAGCTATTTTTTGATGAAGAGTTTGAGTTTCATAATTATTTTGTGTCACATCTCAGATATTTAGGCTCTACCAGAATTAAATAGCATCCAAATGTATTTTTAAAGTAGAGAAAAGTTGGTGGCAATAGAATACAAAGCATTACCCTCAAACTCTTGCAGTATGTGCATGTGTTTCCCATTGGAACACATCAGAGACTCCATATGTATCTTTGTTGACAATAGACACTAAGAATGTCATTGACTATACTATGTCATAATGACAAAGTAACAGAAAAGATTGTGCCATTTTCTAACTTTGTTGCAAAATCATTTTTGCTTAGTGACTCAATCAAACCAGTAGCCTGATAGATAGCTAGATAAATAAGTTAAGACAGCATGAACAAATTTGGTATATATTCCCTCCAAATACAGAAACACAACAAAACTATTGCATTGGTAGCAATGCTATGTGCAACAACTTGTGTTTCAGCTTAGGAAGGATAGCCCAAGGGTCTAGTACCCATATCAGTGAGTCTGTAGAAAGTATACTAATGTAGCAGGCTTTGAATGTCTCTAGGATTAATTTTTCATATTCTGGTATGCCTCTATCTTAATAATGCATGAAAATTGCTTACTACTTTCCTAGTCAATAGATCTACTTGGCATAATAACATCAATATAACGGACCAGTGCAATGTGCTATGAAATATCAACATGATTAAAGTTTCTCCAAAATATGACAGAGAGCAGGAGTCGACATAATCTACATGTAAGGCAGTGAAGCTAAACTAATTTCAATGCCATAAGAAAACAAGCTGCTACTGATTTTCTTTACTGGTATATGTAGAAATAAAATTTTTTCTGCCTCAATAGTCCTTTGTTGGTTTGCACCAGTAAAAATATCACATGCAAAATCAAGCTGTTATTGAGGTTACTACTTGATTCAGATTGTAATATTTTATTCATTTTTCTGATCCATCTAACTTTTTTAGAGACTCAACAGAGGAGCTAAGTGAGATTGTTATAAATTCACCTTCTGTACCTTTGAAGTCTTTGATGGTATCAGTAATCCCTGTAATACTGTAACAGATAACATTTTTTTAAAGTTTACTATTGAAACAAGGGGATGGAAAGCACTTCCAGGTGCATCTACTTGTTTTTTTAAAAAATAATAGTCCTCACTTCATGGGTCAGGGAGTTGATTAGAGGATTCTGTCATTTTCAAAGTTTATGTTTTCCTATTATACATTGTGCTACTGGGAAAATCATAAAAAGATGTGACCACTGTATCACTGCAGACTTTGCTTCAACCAAGACTATAACAACTAATCCCATTAGTTTTCATTCTAACCTCTGTTACACAGGGAACTTTTTGGTCTTATAGAGGTAACTTTTTATTTTGTGATGGCACAAATCCTTCACTACCTTTAGCAAAAGTATCGGTTACTGGTACACAGAGACAGACCCAGAAGAAAGATCTTGGGAGAACAGACAGGTTTGAGTAGAAACTTAGACCTGGGGAAGAATCTAAAGAAGAACAAATCCAGAAGTTGAGGCTGATGGGGCACTGCCAGGATAAAACTAAATTTTTTTCTTTCTTTTCTCCTCAGAGTAAAATGCTATATATAGTAATGAAATATCTAGCCTCTATAGGGCTTATAAAACTATTCAGTGAGAAACTTCCATTTTTAACTAATGGTTATTATAGCACTAAATCCATATTTGAGGTTTGTTTCAGGATAATAACAGAGGCAGCATATGGAGATATCTGTTATTGAGTAACATCTACGTTATATGCTTTCTACAATGATCATATAATCAAATGCAATGCACAGAACAGGTAAAGGTAGTAAAAGTTATATATCACAGAAATGACTTATGTGTATTATATAGCATCATTTTGTATTATAAACTAGACATGAAAAAAGAACCAGGGCAATCTCAAAGAGCCTCAGTGAGCCAAAACTAAGACAATTTGAGGAAAAAATAAATATTAAATTGTAACCCAGCAAAGAGGGATCCAAGATGGCCACTGTAGAGCAGCAGACAGGCAACATGCTTGCTGAGCAAGGTAGACATTAGGGACCCAACAGCTGATAAACATAAACACCTTAAACATTTTTGAAAGGGAGACACACCCTATACCCAGCAAAGATCGCTTTGAACACGCAAAGACCAGAAAGCCAATGGTGAACAAAGGAATCTAGGCACTCCACCTTCCATCATACCTGGGGTCAGCACAAGAAACCTGCTTGGTGGAATAAAGTAGTTGAATGAGACAAAGATGCTTTGGGACAATTCAACCCTCCTAGACAGGTATGAGTCATCAGTCCCATACTGGAGGAGTTCTAGCAGGACACAAGACTTTGAGCAACTGCAGCCTAAGAGGAAAGAGAGAAAAACCTGCATTGGGGTAGCAGTTGTGAACATGGCTTTTTGCCCAACTGGTGACTCAGGAGGGGTGGAAGGGCCTGTCTGCAGAATGAACGTGGCAGAGCTACCATGAGTGCAGCTTTCTGCCAGACTGCTGGCTCACAGGTGGGTAAGGCCCATCTGCAGAGTGATCTCAGCAGACAGGCACCACCAACAGCTGGTGACCATTCCCCCATCCAGACTGGGAAGAACCCTTTAAAGCCATGCATCCCAGCAGGGCAGTGCACTTACCCCCTCAGTGGCAGAAATTCCACTCTATTTCAAGAACAGAGTATGCACCTTATTAAGGAGGGAACAACAAAGAGACATGTGAGGGATCTCTCAATGGGAAGGCAAGTAAGCTGTAGGCTGTAGGCTGCTGTCAGCAGATGGGAGACCCATCCATCCCCCCACCCTCCACCCCTCTGCTTGCACTAGCAGAAGAGGCTGAAAGCAAGTCCAACAACTTTAGCAGCTGGTGAGAAGCTCTTCAATGAGAGAATCCTGCAACAAAATGAAGCAAAGAGCAGATGTGAATGTCTCTCACTCTCTCACTGAGTGACATATATTGAACTTCAGAAAGGACTCCAGAACCGAAGGCAATTGAATAGCTTCAGAGCTTTTAATCAAAAGAGAAAAATATATAATGCAAAGAAAGGCTTGTCACAAATGAGAAAAAAATGAAAAAATACAGGCAATCATCAGAGTCCTAAAGAGACACTGCCTGAAAAAACAGCTATCAGAGCACAAAATACAGAAAAACCCCAGAATGACCTGCCCTAGATGACAGCTACAGAAATCAGAGATTTGATGATGAAAGTGAACAGGAATCAAAGAAACTAGAAACAAAACTCACTGAAGTCATGTAGGAAGTAAAAGCAGAGGTGGCCAATTTTTAAAAAGCCCATTCTAAAATAATGGAGATAAAAAATTTCACCCTGGTAATCAATAACACACTAAAAAGTGTAGGTAACAGGGTCAACCTGTCAGAGAAAAGAATTTCAGAGTTTGAAGACCAAAATATGGAATTAACCTAATCTGTCAAAAACAGAAGAAAAGCTTAAAAAGAAGGAGCGAAGCCTCTGAGAGAATGTGGGACTATGTCAAGAAGCCAAATTGATGCCTGATTGGATCCCTGAAGAAGAAAGGGAAACATAAAAAACCATGGAGCAAGCATTCCATGAGATCATTCAATGAGGTCATTTCCCACATCTAGCCGGAGAGATGACCATCCGAGCACAAGACAGAGAATGTACACAAGGTATCATATAAAAAGACCATCCCTAAGGCACATAGCAATTTGCCCCCACAAAATAAGCATGAAAGAAAAAATCTTAAAGGCAGTAAGAGAGATCAGATTACCTTCTGGGAAGAACCCATCAGAATTATGCTAGACTTATCTGCAGAAACATTACAAGCCAGATGGGACTGTAGTTCAATTTTTAACATTCTTAAAGAAAAGCAATTCCAACCAAAAATTTTCTACCCCACCAAGCTGCTTCATCAGTGATGGAGAATTAAAATTCTTCACAGACATCCAATTCCTAAGAGCATACGCCACCTCCAGACAAACTCTTCAGGTGATGATTAAGAAGGTCTTGAACAAAGAATAAAAAAAGAGTAATACCCATCAAAAAGTACAGGCAAGCCCAGAGTTAACAGAGCATACAAAGCACTCACAAAAAAGGTAAATGCATACATATAGAAATATAAAAGTTAATAGAAAACAAAGCAAGTCCCTAAGAGTCCTATGACAGGGATAAACTCACATGTTAATATAATCAACTTGAACGTTAATGGACTGAACGCACCACTGAAGGGACATAGAGTGGTAAATGGGATTGAAAAAAGCATAATCTAGCAATCTTCTGCCTTCAGGAAACTTATTATACTGCAAAAGACACTCTCAGGCTCAAAGTTGGAGGCTGGAAAATGATCTTTCAGGCAAACAGAAAAGAGAAGAAGGCAGGGGACAAAGTAGTCTTTAAGCCATCAAAAGTTAAAAGGACACAGAAAACACTGCATAATGATAAAAAGCTTAATCCACCAGTAAGAAATATCCATTCTAAGCATACATTCATCCAACACAGGAGCACCAGCTTTTATAAAACAACTACTAAGGAAACTAAGAGAGGGCATTGACTCTCACACAACTGTAGCTGCAGACCTAAATATCCCACTAATAGCTTTAAATACTTCATTGAGGAGGGGGGAAACGAATAAGGAGATCAGGAACTTTAACTTTATGCTCTCAAATGAATTTAATAGGCATCTACCAAACGCTTTACTCAACATCTACTGAGTAGATCAGCACATGGAACATACTCCAAGATTGGTCACATTCTTAGACAAAAATCAAGTGTAAACAACTTTTTAAAAACTAAAATAATACCATGTGCTTTCTCAGATTATAGTGAATTAAAAATAAACATCACTGCCAGCGAGATTCTACAAAAACATACAAAAACATGAACACAAAGCAGCATGCTGCTGAACAACTTCTGGGTTAACATGGAAACCAAAACAGAAATAAAAAGATTCCTAGAAACAAGTGAAAACAAAGACACCTCACAATCTCTGACATACTATGAAAACAGTATTAAGAGGAAAATTGATAGCATTGCATGCACACATAGAGAAAGCAAAAAAAGTAGTTGTAGACAGTTTAATGTCACACCTAAAGAAGTTGGAAAGGCAAGATCCCCTAAAAGCTGACTTCAGCAGAAAAATTCAGATCACCAAGATAAACTTACAATTGGAAGAAGTAGAAGACAAAAATATCATAGAAAGAATCAACAAGACTGAAAGCTGGCTCTGAAAGTATAGATAAGATTGATGTCTCAGGCCTTTATTGACAGAGAGAGAGAGAGAGAGAGAGAGAGAGAGAGAGAGAGAGAGAGAGAGAGAGAAAGAGAGAGAGAGAGAGAAAGCCCAGATAAACACAATTAGAAAGCACAAAAGGTGAACTTACAACTGACCCTGAAGAAATTTAAAAAATTATCGGAAATTACTCCAAAACCTGTAAGCAAATAAGCTAGAAACCTAAGGAAAATGGAGCACTTTCTGACATTACACCTCTTAAGGTTGAAATAAAAAGAAATTGAAACTCTAAACAGAAAAATAACAATCCAGGAAATTGACTTCCTCATAAGAAAGTTCCTCACCATAAAAAGCCCTGGACCAGATGACTTCACAGCTGAAATCTACAAGACATACAAGAAGGAACTGATAGTAACCTTATTGAAAGTATTCTAGGCAATTGAGCAAGATGAAATGCTCCCTGACTCATTTTATGAAGTCAATATCATACTGATATCCATCAAGTAAAAAGATCATTGAAGACCAATCTCCTTGATGAACATAGATGCAAAACTTCTAAAGAAGATTCTAGAAAATTGGATCCAACAACAAATCTCAAGAATCATCCACCAAGACCAAATGGGCTTTATTCCTGGTATGCACGGCTGACTCAACATTCACAAGACCATAAACACAATTCAGCATATCAACAGATGTAAAACCAAGAACCACATGATTATTTCACTAGATGCGGAGAAAGCATTTGATGAAATCTAGCATTCCTTCTTGATAAAAACCCTCAAGTACCGAGGCATAGAAGGAACATTCTTCAAAACAGTAA
Organism: Carlito syrichta; assembly: GCF_000164805.1. Taxonomy (NCBI): domain Eukaryota; kingdom Metazoa; phylum Chordata; class Mammalia; order Primates; family Tarsiidae; genus Carlito; species Carlito syrichta. The sequence continues at coordinate 136,589 of NW_007082943.1, forward strand.
GAGCCATCTATGATAAATCCGTAGCCAACATTTTGCTCAATGGGCAGAAATTAAAAACATTCTCCCTAAGAATAGGAACAGGCAAGGATACCCACTCTCACCCCTCCTGTTCAACATAGCACTAGAAGTCCTAGCCAGAGCAATCATACAAAAGAAGGAAACTAGGGATATCCAAATAGGAAAAGTGGAAGCTAAGCTATTTCTCTTCTCAGACAATAAGATTTTATGTCTTGAAAACCTAGGAAGTCTGTCAAATCCTACTCACACTGATAATCAACTTTGGTAGTCTTGGGGTATAAAATCAATGTGCAAAAGACAATTGTATTTCTATACACCAGCAACAACCAGAGAGAGAACCAAATATAAAGCACAATCTAACTCACAATAGCCACAAAAAAAAGAAATATCTTGGCATCCACCTAACCAGAGAAATAAAGGATCTGTACAATAAGAACACCAAGACTCTACTCAAAGAAATCAAGGATGACACAAAGGATGACACTTGTTCTTCTATACTGTTGGTGGCAGTGCAAGCTAGTTCAACATCTATGGTAAGCAGGGTGGTGATTTCTGAAAGAACTAAAAATTGACCTTTCATACGATCCAGCAATCTCTCTCCTGGTAATATACCTGGAAGAACATAAATTTTTCTACCAAAAGACACCTTCTCGTGCATGTTTATTGCTGCACTATTCGCAATAGCATAGAACCAATCTTACTGCCCATGGAAAGTGGAATGGATAGGCCAGGCTCGGTGGCTCAGCCTGTAATCCCAGTGCTTTAGGAGGCCTGAGCCCACAGATTGGAGACCCACCTGGGCAACTTGGTAAGACCTCGTCTCTACAACAAATCAAAAACTAGCCGGGCGTGGTGGTAGCGCTCACCTATAGTTCCAGCTACTTGGAAGGCTGAGGTAGAAGTATCACCGGAGCCCAGCAGGTCGAAGCTGTGGTGGCTGGGAGTGTGCCACTGCACTACAGTCGGGATGACGGAGTGAGACTTCGACTCAAAGAAAAAAAAAGTAGACTGGATAAAGAAAATGTACATATATATGATGAAGTATTTCACAGCCATAAAGAAGAACAATATCATGGACTTTGCAGCAAATTGGATGGAGTTGAAGACCATCATACTTACTCATCTACCACAGAAACAAATAACTGAATACTGCATGTTCTCAATCATAAGTGGACCTGAAAACAAGCTTTGCCATTGGGCTTCCAGTTCAAAGAGCCAATAAGTTCTCTGTTACACTTAAAAAAAAAATCATAAGTGGGACCTGAACATTAACCACATTAGCACAAGGGAGACATTGGCAGTTGCTAGGCACTGCCAAGAGAGGGAAGGAGAGAAGGGGGGAATGTTACAACACAAAGCTTACCTGGTCCTATACCAGTGGGACTGAGGGCCAGTTGGATGCCCAAACTTCTCCTGCAAAGAGCCTACTTGTGTAGTTAATCTTTACCAGTACACCACATCTTGATAATACATTTTAATAAAAAAATAAATTATAACCCAAAGTATAAAACAAATATCCATGAGTGTACACTGATATGAATATATAAATGGAATAGACAAACCTGTTCAGAAGAATTTTACATAATTTATATAGACATTCTACCCTCAATAAAAATAATCCATAATTCACTTTTTAAGTGGGGCTTAGTATCTTCCTTTAAAATGGTACAATATAGAAAAGGGGAAAAGTAATAACTTCAAAGTGGAGAAATTTGGCAAACACCACCTCAGTCAGGTGATCAAATTTCATATCAACAGTGATAATTAAGGCTAATAGTATGTACCCTTGCTATGATGCTGTGAAAATGCCAATTTATTTCTGTTGTTTGTCTCCACAAATTCATAACACCAATCCAACCATTAGATAAATAACAACAATAAAACCTTAATTAAGTGAGAGTCTACAAAATGACAGAGCAGTGTTCCCCAAAAGTATCAAGGTCACCAAAAACAAGAAATGTCTAAAAACCATGTTAAGAAGAGTATAAGGAGACATAATGTATAATAGTAATATAGTATCTCTGATTGGATCTTGAACCAGAAAAATACTTTATGCACACTCTAAGAAGATAAAATAATGGATAAAATAATGAATAAAATATGACATTTAATTAATAATAATAGATCAACATTAGTTGACTAATTGTGACAAATATACTATGCTAATGTAAGATAACAATATTGAAAAAATTGAGTGTAAGGTATATGGAAACTCTCTGTACTAGCTTCAAAATAATTCAGCAAATCTAAACTATTTTAAAATTTAGAAATTTTAATTAAAAAATATGACAAAACAAAGTAAAATTATAACACAGACACTCCACTCCTAGTTGCTAAATATGAGTAAAATAATTAGACCTGTGTACAAATGTTCATGGCAATTTTATTTGTAATAGCCCCAAAAGGTACACAACCCAAATGTTCTTCTAAGGCTGAATTCATTTTTTAAAAATTTTGTTATATTTATAAAATGGAACACTACTCAACAATGAAAAAAGATAAAGACGCTATTGGTATACACAACATGGGTATTTACACAACATGGGTAAATTTCACAACAATTTTGCCGAGGGAAAAATATCATGGAAAAAATGATTATATATCATATGATAACATCTATATAAAATTCTAGAAGATTTAAGCTAATCTACAGTGACTGAAAGCAGAGCAAAAATTGCCTGATAGGGGACTTGTGGTGAGATGTTGAAAAGAGATTAGAAAATGGCATAAAGACACTTCAGTGATGGGTATATACGTTATCTTCATTGTTGTGATGGCTTCATGATTATATAGTTGTCAATTGTCACAACGTATACTTTAAATATGTGCAATTCACTGTGTGTCAATTGTACCTTAGTAAAGCTGTTATAGAAATAAAAAACATAACCACCTAAAACTATGGAAATAATGAAGATCCCTCTTTTGTTGCAAATAGAGTTAGCTTGAAATTTCTCCATTAAATAAAAACCATGCAAGTTATAGACTGAAATATAGAGGGTTTTTTTGGTTTGTTTTTTGGTTTTTTTAAATGAGAAAACAAGCTTTTTGGTTTGTGAGTGAATTTATATGTACATTTTGTTTACTTGTTTACTTGATGTTATCTGTTTAAGAAATATTTTAATAATATTGATTAGAGTGTGGCAAAATAATGATAAAAACAAATACTTTAAAACTCAAATTGCTAGAGATACAGTGGGATGTATCTCTATTTGTATAAGATCTTATTTGTATAAGATTAAAGACATAACACATTTTTTAAAGAGGAAGGTACAGAAGATGCCAAAGGACTAGACAGAGACAACTGTCTGCATTACAATTTAGAATAAGAAAATAACTAAAAATGAGATGAATTTTATTCTATTTCTAGTTATGCCATTGACCTAGGTACTTATATTTAGGCCTCAATTTCATTATGTGAAAAATAATGACTCTAGACCTATAATATCCTAGGAATCTTTCAGTTATATTATTTTCTATTCAACATTTTTTTATAGCCATCTTTGAACAACTAGGTCTCATTTTAAAACTATAATTTTTAAATAATGTGTTTAGCCTAAGTCAATAACTGTGTGCCTCAAACCCTCACTCACAATGCCTCCTTGTCCCAGAGAGTAATTCATTCCTTGTAAGATTCATCACTGTGTGCATAATAGGTGGATATAGTAAACAAAAATTCTATATTAGAAAGTTGATATATGGTTTAATTTATACATTTTTAGAAAAAATATGTTTCTGTACCTTATTTTGTTATGTTTTGAATTTTTATTACTGAACATACAAGAAAGTAAATGCTAAAATATCACAAACATTTTTATCTTTTAAACACATCAATTGTAGTTTTGATTTTGAAAAACAATGGTTTTACACATGGAAGTTGAAAATTATCTAAAGAAGGTTTTTAAAAGTTCACTTTGCATTTTGATTACTTTCTTTTCTGAAGTTCAAGTTCTTCATTTCCCATATTTACCTTTGTTTATTTTGTAATATTTGGAAACTGTACCTACTTTCTGTCTTTTATTTTATTTTATGCAAAATAGCATGCTACAAACATTGTTTCAACTCAGTATTAAATGGTTCATTTGTTCTAAAATGTTTTTATTATATTTGGTAGCAAACACATTTACAAAAATGACTAGTACAAAAATTAGACTATAATATTAAAAACATAATTACAATTCAATAAAATATAAATTGTTATGATTAAAGTTTTTTTATAATCCAAAAAATATAAATTGTTATAAAAATGTGGTGTAAGCAGATTGTAGCAATGTCCTGGTATAAGAGTAAAAGTATTTTACTCATATATTTTAATATGTTTGCATATATTATAAATCACAAGCTAAACTGGGAAAATCTAGATAACTTCTTCACTATTTTCTATAGTATCCACTTTCTCTTTGGACTTTTTTTAAGCTTTATGTCCTGATAAATAATGTATTTGATAAAAAAAAAGAACCTAGACTATCAATTTTGAAAATGGAGTTGGGGCTTCTGAATTTAGTGATACTCTGTCATGCCTTTTGGATTTTTTATTTTGGTACCCAAATAGCCACAAATCTGTGAACTTTTGTGTGTATTCACCATATTTGTAGGTTAACTCTGAATTAAATCATGGTGATACTGCATCTGATAGCAATAATTAGATTGTAGGCCACCATTTTTTAAAAAATTTCAATTGCTTCAGAAATATTCACAAATGTATACATGCATGAGTAAGTTATAGTATTTCTTTACTCCATAATCCTTATTGGTCTCTGGATTACTCAGTGTTTTCCAGAGGAATAGAACCAATAGTGTGTGTGTGTGTGTGTGTGTGTGTGTGTGTGTGTGTGTGTGTGTTGATACAAATTAAAAAGGAGGGAGGGAGGGAGAGAGAGAGGAAGGGAAGCAAGGAGAGAGAAAGAGAGCAAGAAATTGAATTATTTAAAGGAACTGACTCACATGATTATGGAGACTGGCAAATCCAGAACCTGCAGGGTAATGGCTGTTGTCTGGAGACCCAAGGAAGAGCTGATTTTGCAGTTGAAGCATGAAGGCCATTTTAGAAAATCACTCTTTGTTCAATTAAGGTCTTCAACCAATAAAATGGGGCTCACTCAGTATGAAGGACAATCTGTTTTACTGTAAGTACATCATTTTAAAAGTTTATCTTATCCAAAAAACGTTGTCACAGAAACATAATAATGTTGGACCAAATATCTAGGCACTATAGCCCAGCCAAGTTAACATGTAAAATGAACCATCATAGTCTTTATATTGCCATTTTTGCCATACATGATAGCAACAACTTATACAAAAACAATGTGCTATACTATTTTTACATAAATCACCCAGAAACAGCAGTGATCAAACCAAAACAGATGGTTTCATGACTTCCAGTCTGATGTGTTGATTATGGACAGCACTGGGACTCTAGCCCTGAGAATGTCATTAAACCAAAAGATTTAGGCATAATATTTGTCTAATCACAATTCAGTTAGCACAACTTAAACAAAAATTAAGTTACCATCTGGTATAATCTTCTTTTCTGTGCTTATACTGCTTTAGACATTACTAAGACTTAAAAAGTATTTATTGACATAATAGATTTCAGTATATTAAATAGTACAATACTTATTGCTTTGTTGGAAGAAATAAAACTTTGAGCAGTTAAATTTGCAAAACAATAAGATTTAGAAATTTTTATTACTCAAATTATTAAATCTCTAATATATTACTTTTTATTTTGGAATTTAAACATATGAAAATGTGTGAAGTTGTGAACCTCATAGCTTCTTTCCTTATGCAGCATATATTTACTATATTAAGTTAATTTATGGAATATTCTCATACTGAAAAAATATTAAAAAATAAACTAAACATGCATACATAGAATTTCAGTTGCAATACAATTAAAATACCAAACAACTTCAAAATACTGTTTTTAGACTAACCATAAAGCAAACTTAAAATGAAATTTCTGCGTTTAGGTTAGATACTAATCAGTACTTGATTTTTCAGTGTTGAGTGAGTGACTCATCACTTTTCAAAAGTTATAACACATGTCATTTTTATACCATGAATATTAAAAATACAAATAACAAAGCCAGAAATATTTTGAAAATATTTTTCTAAAGTCATCACCTATTTTATGGCAAATTATTGCAAAGCAAAAATAGCAAACATTCATGAAGGCTTAATAAAAGAGAAGAAAGGCGTAATTAAGTACAGTCAGACACAATTATTCATTCAAAATAATGCCTGCCCAGTATAATTATGCTTGTGTATTTCTTACTAGGTGGACAATTTGCTGGGGTCTCATGTTTGGGGTCCCATCCAGGAGATAATTTCTGGGAATTGTAGAGTAAGCAGAGAAAAATTGAGTGAAAGAGAAATGAAACTATATTCGGACATTGGATTTATATTTAAAAGAACAATTTTCAAGGCACAGTTATAGTCAGATGTATCATCAAAGAGAAGCAACAGCCATCACAGAAAGTTGGGCAAACTTCTTTCTATAATCTTAGTAGAGCATGTTATTCATTAACATATATGCCTAAGAGCAACCACAATGCAGAAAATATAGTTCCATATGTAGTATTTGCAAAATGTATAATAGAGGTGAATATATTAGATAGTGTACAAAATGAGAAAGTTATCATCCAGCTTCAACATTACATACTGTCCTTATACCTATATCTTGACTTGCAATAATTTATTAGGATTTACAGTCTCATACCAAATAAACACTAGAACCATTTTGATAATTCTGTGGCTTACCATTTCCGAAGAATCAGAATGCTAAGCTAATAATTTTTAAAAAGATGATGTAAAAGAAAGATGAATTCAAAAACATAAAACACAAGTGTGGTGTTTTAAACGATAATAAAGCAAAGGGGTTTTTTTTTCTTCCTTAAGATTGTATTTAATGACAGAGCTTGACTGATGACATTCTTTATATCATATAGTAGTGTCATTTGTGATGTACAATGTCATTAACCTAATTTTAACTGACACCATGGCTTACTCTGTATCAGCTCAAAGCATGTCAAATCTTCCATAAGTGGACTCTACATTAAGCAAATAAAGTGATTATAGGTAAAAGTCAGTATCTTTGTTACAGAGAGACTTTTTGTTTTACAAAATACTTCATTGTTAAGCTCTGTTTTTAAATTGTCAAGCTTCCTGGCACATTAATATGTTCATTTCTAGGTCATTAACTGCATAAAAATAACTACTAAGGAGAGCAATTTAAGACTTACAAGCTACTTCCAATCAAATGCTATTAGACATGAGTATGAAGGTTAGAAATGATAATGTGTTATTTGATAACCAAAGCTTGATTTTAACAAAATCCATTTGGAAATTCAACTATTATGCACAGCAAGACCCACTTAAAATTTTGAAATAGCTTTAATTAAAGAGATTAGATTTATTTATGTATTCGTGATTAAAATATGCTTTAGTTTTGTTGTATATTCTCTAACACCTTAACACACCTTAACATTTGTTCTACGACATATGGATGAAAAATGTATGTAGATGAGTCACTTTAGGTAATATGTTCTGGAAATAAGCAACCTGAGAGTATTTTTTTTTTTAACGTCTATACTTGAAACATTCAAAAATACTTTCTCACTTTTCCCCTTCTTTTCAACATCACCTGTTGCTTGGAAGAATTATAATTTTGTACTATTTAATTTACATTTTGGGTTTTTGAGTATGAATTACTGATATACAATTTGCAGAAAATTTACCCTATTTATGTACAGCTTTGTGTACAGTTTTATTGGTTTTGACAAGCATATGTGTATTGTAACCATCATTACATACAACAAATTTTCTCTTCTTTTAACTTTATTTCCTGAGAACTCATCATTTGTGTTGAGTTAAATTCTGGCTAATTATAACACACAGAGCATTGTTTTTGGTTAAACACTGTGAGGTTGGTTTTAGATTTCTTGGAGAATATAATTCTTTCTGGGATGCAATCATTCATTCAGTTTAAATATATTTTGAGGTAGTTACCAAAAGAACACTAGTAAATGCTAAGTAAATTATTTTATGCTTATTTACACACAATAGAGCTTCACTGGACTCTACATAAGATTGTATAATTTATAGAATGTCTAAAAAAATGTCAATGGTAATTAGACACTGCTTTATAGTCACTAAAACATTAATATGCAGATATAGTTAAGAATATGTAATATATGTAAAAAGAAAGTAACATTTCAGGTTCCCCCAAATTTTCATGCTAAGGGGGAAGTTAAGCCCTAAAGACTGAGTCACATAGTATTTTTGAAATTCTGCTTTTTAGATTCTCTGTTTTATTGTTCTTGTTCTACAAATGACTAAGAGAGACCAGAGAGGAGATTTTGCCCATTCACTTCCAATCACTGACCTTTGTTAAAACTTAACTGCTTCTTTTATTTCTCTATGCTTAACTAAAATTAGATGGTGCCCAAACACTGCAACTGTTCCATCTTCAATGTGGAATGATAAACATGTTTCTGAACGAAAGACAATTTGGTGAATTAGATCATTGAAACTATGCATTAAGCCTTATGTAGAGGGATGTTGAAATTCTGTTAAACACAGTTTAGTGTTTATATAAGCAATCCCAATCTTCTGCATTTTGGAAGGCTTACTTTCATTCTGTGATTTCCAGGTGGGGCTCCTCCTCAAACTTTGTGTTTGATAAATCTATCTTTAAACTGGATTCTGACCCTCTTGATTATTTCAAGTTGACATTTTGGCAGCTCAAATGGGTCCTGATAATGGGCTTCCAGAGATTCTCATCATTTTTGCTGACAATCAGGCCTTGGCACTAGCATAAATGACATTTTTTGCCTGTCCTTGCCAAAGCTGGTAGGTGGCTTTGCTGAGACTTTTCTTGGGTTTTGAATTTCCTTGATTTTCGTTTACGATTCAAACTTTATTTAAGTGACCAGATTTCATGCTCATCGGAGCTGGAATTGAAGCTCTGATTTTAAGGTAGCGTTTTCATTTGTTATTCACTAGAGATTCTTCTGATTGCAAATTTGTAATTTTCATTTTTCTCTAAGGTAAGGTTTTGTTTGTCTTGTTAAAGTTTGCAACCTTTTCTCCTGACAAAATTTGGTCAAGGAGAAACAGTTTTTCTTTTAAAAGAAAGAATAAAATAGTTGTGGTTTAAGTAGAAAAAAAATGTCATCGTTAACACTGACCAGATGCTGAAGCTTGTTTCAACTGACAAATCTAAACTTTCCTGAGTGACCAAAATTCCTCTCACTAGATCTTTTTTGGTCAGTCAAAAGAAAAATCTAAATTATGAGCAATTATACTTCTAAGGCTGATTCTTCCTCCTCAAAAAGAAACTTATCATTTGATATTCCAGCTAGATTCTGGTACAATAATTACAACACCACCTTCTGTGACGATCTAGAAAAATAATCTTACTTAACTTGTAAAGACTTTAAACTATAATAGTGGTACTTTAAAAATATCTAATTTATCTGTGTTACAAATTGGAAAAAGCTAGCTCTGAAATAAAACAAAGTAACTGGAAAAACTCTTTTTTAAAATAATACTTAAAAGTTTTTAAAAGAATTTCTGGCCTGGCACAGTGATTACAGAGATCTGTAATCCCAATGCATTGAGAGGCTGCATTGAATGGATTGCTTCAGGTCAGGAATTTGAGACCCGCTTGGGCAATGTAGTGAGACTCTATCTGTACCAGTCTGTTTGTTTTAATTAGCTAGGTGTGGTGGCACATGGCTGTATTCCTAGCTACTTAGAGTGCTGAGGCAGGAGGGTCACTTTAGACCAGGAGTTTGAGCCTATAGTAAGCTATGATTATGCCACTGCATTCCAAACAAGACTGTCTCTGAAACAAATTAAAAATAAGTACATAAATAAATAAACAAGTAAATCCTGATAAAGTTGTATTTTTTGAAAAAGGAAAACAAGATTGTCAGAAACAATTTTTACATTTAAAAATGTCTCATTCTTTTTTTTTTTACCTTTAGCAACTCCTTTTACTCCTGCAACTTGTACTTATTCCTTGCTCCTTGTTTCCGCAGCTCCCATATGTCTCTAGGCAGAGATTTTTGGAATTCCACAATGCATACTTTTTCTTCTCTTAAAAGGAGAAAAATGTATTCACATTTGAAATAGAGGTAATAAATGAAACAACTACAAAATGAGAATAAAACTACTAAAATTATAAAACTACAAAATACATTTTCAATACAATACATTTTCTTCTAAACTGAGAATGATGAATGACACTGACGATTTATTGACCCATTATCAGTATATACCTTTTAAATGCCCTGCTAGACTTTGCAGTCCCTTGAAGTTGTAAATCTTATCATGTTTTTAAAATGCTAATATTCAGGGAATTAGCTAAGCAGCATTCCAGCTGAGGTCAGATCCGAAACAAGTAAAAATCCTTTAAATGCTTAAACTGAAGGTTTAGGATACCCCACAACACCAAAACCAAACCAAAACAAGGTGTTTTTTTACTCTATCCTGTGGTTTAGTTGCTAAAATTCTGAACTTTCATGGTTGTGGCCCAGTTTCAACTCTCTGTTAGGGAATCAGTCCTGTTTGTTTTAAATTATTTATATAATTCTTGATCTTTTGGGGTGCTTGTTTGTTATTGATTCTTTTCCCTGTCATGGGCAACTTTTTTTGTTTTGTTTTGTTTTTGTTTTTTTTGAGTTGGAGTCTCACTTGGTCGCCCAGACTGGAGTGCAGTGGCCACTTCCGGCCACTGCAGCCTCGACCTGCTGGGCTCCAGCGATCCTTCCGCCTCACCCTCCGAGTAGCTGGAATTACAGGCATGCGTTACCACGCCCGGCTGATATTTTGATTTATTGTAGAGATGAGGTCTCACTGCCCAGGCGGGTCTCGAACCTGCGGGCTCAGGCAATCCACTCACTTCAGCCTCCCAAAGGTGCGGGATTACAGGCTGAGTCACCAGGCCCGGCTATGGGCAACTTTTGACTTTTTGTCTTTCCATTTGTGGAGCACATGGGGCTTTTAGGCCTTTATGTATAGGTATTCAGCTGAGAAGTTAAGATCCTAGAAAATATAACCAGAGAGAAATCTAAGTTGTACTCCATTTGTGGCCATCAAGGCTTTTCTTTATTTGAGTTATCTTTGGGATGGTTATGAATCTTGCGAGGACTACCTTGCATCTCTTTGGAGATGCCAAGTTCATCCTTGGTTTTATTATAGTTCCTGACCTTGCAGTAAGTAAAGAATGTCACTTTCTGAAAAGCCCAGGAGCCTCAAATTATTTTGAGACCTTAAGAAGAGAGAAATTCACTTATTTTATTCAGTTATTACAGGTGAATTCTGATAGTGAATCATTGGCTTAGCTTATTGACCTCAAAACACTTCTGAAAATCGAATCATGGATTTTTTATGAAAAAGTTTCAGTAAAACCAATTTAAGAGTCTGTATAATTATTGACTATTTCTCTTACACTTTATGCAAACAAATCAGGCTAAATATACTACTAAAATTTATTTTGCAAGTAAAATGGTTCTATTAAGATTTATCTTTGGTAGAAGCAAAGCACTAGAGAGAAAAAAAATATATGTCTCCAAAGAAAATTGTAACACACCTGTTACAATTAAATTACAAGAAAGTTAAATTACAAGACTCTCTTATTTTTGTACTCCTAAGGAAAGTTAAGCCCTGAAGACCAAGTCATATAGCACTTTTGCAATTCTTTCTTTAGGATTACAGATTTGCTCACTTCCTCATTGTTCCTGCTCTGTAAATGACTAGGATAGACCAAAGACCAAATCATTCTCTCCTCTTTAATCATTAACATTTGTTGTGAATTAACTGCCTCCTTTATTGCCTTGTATTTACATCAGATCAGACGGCACCCAAGAACCTATGACTGTTGTCTTCAATGTGAAATATATCTTTCAGAAAGAAAAAATACCACCTTATTATTCAGATAGTTGTAACAATACATTAAGTCCCATGTAGAAAGATGCTGAAATTCTGTTAAACTTTTCCCAACTTTGTTTTTATAAGTCATCCTAAACTTCTATCCTTCAGAATGCTGACTTCCATGTTTTGGAATCTGTGTTTTATTTGTCCTCAAACTTTGTGTTTGAATAAACTGTCTTTGAACTAGATTCTAGTCTTTTTTATTATTTTATGCTGACAATGAATGTGCATTTTTATTCTTTAATCTTGAAATTATATTGTAGCAGGTTCTCTGTAGTTTTCAGTTCACAGGTTGCTAATTACTGCTTCACACAGTATCTTTGGTGTTTACAACTTTATTATTGTGTACTACATTTTAACCTGTAAGCAAGCTACCTAAATATCTCTTTTGGTTAATAAGTGAGTATAAAACTTCAAAATAAAAAAGGGAGAAAGACAGAGAGAGAGATGGAAAGAGATGTTAAATGGAAAATAAGTTTGTTTTTTCTTTGACATATTTTTCTAAGGAATAAAAATTCATGTGCTTTGGCAAAGTTCACTTTTGAAGACACCAAACATGCTTATTTGCTCTTTAAGCTGTCTCAGCAATGAGAAAGATGCTTGAGATATAAAGGTTCAGAGGTATCTGTCCTTTATATTAGATTGTATTTTTGCAATTGGATTTTTGTGACTATTGATTATTGTTGAGTAAGAAGATAAATGTTTCCTATAGTTACAAGTAACTTGTGTTATATATACATACAAACATATGTATCACACAGCATTCATTGATAATTTATTCAGTTAATTGATTAATATCCTATAAATAAAACCAAAACATGAAAAGGTGAAAATTAGAACTAATAAAGAAAAGACTAAAAGGATCATTTCAAGAGGTCTAAAATTTGACTACTAAGTTTTTTCTAAAGAAAAAAGAAGAAAACAGAGGAAAAAAGTTACCAAAAAAAATGCTATAAAATATTACCTTCAGAACTGAAGGACACTAGCCTCTAGATTAATGGTGTGCATTAAGAGTTTAACAAAATAAACAGAAAAATTCTCAGCAAACAAACAATAGCATGATTAGCAACAACCCCAAAAAAATGCATAAAATAGAAAATTTCATAAACCAAGAACTAAAAGCAGAGGATTTCTCAAAAGCTGCATTATATGATAGAAATTAATAAAACAATACCTTCATATTGTAGAACCTGAAATTTAGAAGATTCAGTTCAACTGATGCTTAGGTCCACAAGTAAAATATAAATATTTTTAAACAAGAAAAGACTCACAAATTTTGCATTTTATATAAAAGCTTTCTAAAGAAGCAATCAAAGAAGGTGATCTGGCAAAGTGAGAGAGCAAACCAAGAAAGGTAAAGACATGGATTCCAGAGAGAGTTCAGTAGCAAAACATAAGAGTATAACATCCATGTAACAGACCTAGAAAGCAAATAGTTCAAATTGGAGCAAAAGAATAAAGGACTATGATAATGAGATCTTAAAAAAATAAAGAGGTAAAACATCATTTGATAGAACACTAGCTAAACAACTCACATATATATTACAATTTAATGAAATATCTAAAAATAAAATTGTACATTTGAAAAATGCAGGTGAACTAAAAAAGCACTTAATTGACTTCAGGATAAACAAATCTTGTAGAAGAAAGGAAAGACAATCAGAATTTTAGTAGGCTCTGCAGCAAGCAATACTTACACAAATATAAAATCATACATTCTGAATATTTTATTATAATTATTGCTATATCTATATTTAGAGGATCAGACAGAAATGCAAGTATTTTAAAATTCTGTCCATAACAAAAGAAGACAACTGATAATGGCTAAAACATGTTTTAAGAAAGATCCATATATGTGTGTCAGTGTATTAGAAAAAGCTAAAACATGAAAGCATTTGCCTCTGAGGATACAGACTTCTTATTAAGAGATAATTAAGCAGAAAGACATCTCTCTCTCTCCCTTCCTTCCTCCTTCCCTCCCTCTGTCTCCCTCTTTCTCTCAAACTCAAAACCAGGGAGTAGTTTGTTTGTTTTAATTTTGACATAACTGTAAAGTCATATGAAGTTATAAGAAATAATATAGAAAAGTCTGGTGTGGCATTTATCCACTTGTACCAATGGTAACTTCTTGCAAAACTATAACATAACATTATTTCTGATACAGTTGAGATACAAAACTGTTTTATCATCATAAAAAATCCTTCCTGTGTCTTGTTTACTGTTCTTTCACCTCCCTCCCCTTAGATCCCATCCTGAACTTCAGGTAACTACTAATCTGTTCTTCATTTCTAAAATATTTTCATTTTATGAATATTATATGTATATATAAAACCATACAGTGCCTGTAACCTTTAGAAATTGACTTTATTCTCTCTACATAATTGTCACGTGGTAATTTCATGTTTAGTTTTGTGAGAAACTGCCAACATCTTGTTCTTATTTAATTATATGCATTACTTTAGTATTAAAAAAACCTTAAAAAGGTAAAAAGCCTTAGCAATAATTTTCAAAATGGTAAAATTTTGTGTTTTCATAGTTCTGAGTCAATGCTATGTTTTTATTACATTGTCTTGAAAGTTTTTGCAAGAGTAGAAAACAGTGTAAAGTAGAAGATGTAGTGATGTTGAACCATGATTTTGAAATATATTCTATTTTTCCTCTAACACTTAAGCAATTTTCCTGTCCCTCCCCTTTATAACACAACTCTTCAAAACATCTATATTTAGTTGTTCTAATATTTTCCAAATATATTTGAACTTAATCCACTTCTGATTTCATCTTAACTACTACACTGGCTCTTTTCAAGGTCATTACCTCTGCACTGTCTATTGTTCAGTCATCACTCTTTCATTTATATATCTTAATTTAAAATAGCTTTTTTTAGTCATAAAATATTTTTAAACCCTTGTAAGCATATGTCTCCTTTTTTTCACCCTGTACATGTTCTTTTCTAATTTTTTTGTTGTTTATTTTAAAGATGTGGGATACAATTCAGAGATAGGTATACAAATGTTAATTATGCAGGTACCCTTGTTGATAAGGTGTGCCCTTCCCTCCCCTGGCAGTTTCCCTCAACTCTCAATCCCATCATGTCTCCCCTGGCAGTTTCCCACTACTGCCAATCCCTTTCTTATAGTATTACAATAATTGTTCATGGTCCGCTTATGAGTGAGAACACACGGTACTCTGCTCTTTGTTTCTGTGATAGATCACTGAGTATGATAGACTCTAAATTCATCAAGTTATTGCAAAGTCCATATGTTTGTCTTTCTTTATGGCTGCATAATAATCCATTGTGTATATGTACCACATTTTAAAAATCCAGTTCAGCTTCAAAGGACAGCATGGTTGATTCCATGTTTTTGCTATTGTGAATAGAGCTGCAACAAACATGCGTATGCAGATAACTTTTTTGTAGAATGGTTTGAGTTCCTCTGGGTATATTCCCAATAGGAGGATTGCTGGGTCATATGGAATTCCGGTCAATTTCTAGTTCTTTTAGAAATCGCCACGCTGTCTTCCAAAGAAGTTGCACTAGTTTGCATTCCCACCAGCAGTGTAGAAATGTTCCTTTTTCTCCACATCCACACCAGCATCTGTTGTTGTTTGTTTTATTAACGATGGCCATGCTTACTGGGATTAGATGACATCTCAATGTGAGCTTATTTAACATAAAAGGATGGGGGTGAGTTTTAAGCTTTATCCTTCTTGCCTTCAGTTTAGCTCTCCAGCATGGACTTTAAGAAGCAATCCTCACACAGTAAATAACATTATGAATGTCATTCATCTGAAAAACTTACAACCACAAATAACAAACATGTCTAGAAATGTAGTCAACCACCTCTAAAATGTAGAAATGAAAATATACAGCTTGCATACCTTGGTGCCAACTTATTTTTGAGTTTTAGGAGTTTGCACAATGGTGTATATCCAGATTCAAATATACTTGTATGTAGTTTGTTCCTGAAGTTGGGATTTTCTTTCTACATGGCCTGATTTTCTGTGTAATATTGACTTAAGACTTTCTATTTTTCCTGTGATTTTTTTCTTTATTTTAAAAAAAAGAGCCAACATGTCACAAGCTCATTTTTTATAGTGCTCTTCTAAAAGTGAATGTGGTTATGTGAGGTTTTGATTAAATTCATGCAGTGCTCTTTCCCTACCACACCTTCCCCATCAGACAAGTGACAGTACCCTTTAGAATTCAGTCAGTTTGCTGAATTGCTTAATGTGAGAAAGCAAAGGATTATTTGCCCCATGAGCACACATTCAATACATGGAAAATAGAAAGCGTTGTCAGGACAAATTGATACCTTTGTGAAGTAAACAACATTTAAAAACCGCAAATAGCCAATTTTCTAAGGGCTGTGAAGTAAGAAAACCTCATTGAAGCAAAACTTAATAAATGTTATCTCAAGTTGCTACAAAAGTTTGTCAAGAAAACCTATGTATCAAAATTGCAATGATTAAAATAAACCAAAATGCTCACCTTTACTTATTATATGTTCATTAGAAAAAATGAACTATTAAAATGGCAAGCACAGTAAAACAACCTAACTTCTATATATTTTGAAATTCTTATGAGAAGTACACATTTTAAAAATAAGTCTCTATTGTTATTATCATAATGACTCATTATGACCATTTAAAAAATTGTATTTCCTACATTTTATTTTAGGATTCTTATAGTTTGAGGTTTTACATTTAGATCTTTGATCTATTTTGAGTTGTTTTTTGTATATGGTGATAGATAGGGGTCCAGTTTCATTCTTCTGCATGTGGTCAGCTACTTTTTCCCAGCAAAATATGAGTTTGCCTTTGTGGTTGTTGGTGGGTTTCTCAAAGATAAGTTGGTTGAGAGACCAAGTTTTTTGCTTTTAGAATCTCTGTCCTGTTCTATTGGTCTATGTGCTTGTTCTTGTACCAATACCAAGCTGCTTGGTTACTATATCCTTGTAGTAAAGTTTAAAATCTGAAAGTGTGATACCTCCTGCCTTATTCCTTTTGCTGAGGATTGTTTTGACAATTTGTGCTCTTTTTTTTCCATATGAATTTCTGTATTGTCATTTCCAGGTCTGAGAGGAATAATGTTGGTAATTTGATTGATATTGCTTTGAATTTGTAGATTGCCTTGAGTAGAATGGACATTTTGATAACATTGATTCTTATAATCCATGAGCATGAAATGTTTTTCCCTTTTTTGTATGTCTTTCTTGATTTCTTTGAGCAGCATTTTGTAGTTTGTGTTGTAAAGATCTTTCACTTCTCTAGTTAGGTGAATGCTAAAGTATTTCCTTTTTTTTCTTTCCTTTTTTTGGTAGCTATTGTGAATTGGGTTGTGCTTTTTATTTGGCTCCTTGTCTGCTTGTTGCTGGTGGATAGAAATGCAAGTGTCTTTTGCACATTGATTTTGTACCCAGAGACTTTACCAAAGTCAATTACCAGTGCAAGGAGACTTTTGACAGACCCCTTAAGGTTTTCAACATATAGAAGCATATCATCTGCAAAGAAAGATAACTTAACTCCCTATTTTCCTACTTGGATATATCTGATTTTCTTTTCTTGCCTGATTTCTCTGGCTAGGACTTTCAGCATTGGAGTAGGCAACAAATTCTTGACCAAATCCCCAAAAGTAAATGCCATAAAAGCTAAAATAGACAAGTGGGAACTTATCAAACTAAAAAGATTTGCACAACAAAAGAAACCATCATGAGATTGGGAAGACAATTCACAGAATGGGAAAAGAAATTTTGAAAATTATGTATCCAACAAAGGCTTAACATCCAGGATCTACAAGGAACTCAAAGAAACTGAAAGAAACAAAAATATTAAAAAGTGGGCAAAAGATATGAATAGACACTTTTCAAAAGAAGATATACAAGCAGACAACAGATACATAAAAAAAAAAAAACCCAAAAAACAGTCTCACTAATCAAATTAAAACTGCAATGAAGCCGGGCTTGGTGACTCAGCCTGTAATCCCACGCCTTGGGAGGCTGAGGTGAGTGGATTGCCTGAGCCCGCGGGTTTGTGACCCACCTGGGCAACTTGGTGAAACCTCATCTCTACAATAAATCAAGACATTAGCTGGGTGTGGTAGCACGCGCCTGTAGCTCCAGCTACTTGGAAGACTGAGGCGGAAGGATCACTGGAGCCCAGCAGGTCGAGGCTGCGGTGACCGGGAGTGGCCACTGCACTCCAGTCTGGGTGACAGAGTAAGACTCCAATTCAACAAAACAAAACAAAACAAAAACAAAAACAAAAAAAAAACAACTACAATGAAATTTCACCTAACTCCAGTAAGGATGACTATCATTAATAAATCAAGAAACAACAGATGCTGGTGTTGGTGTGGAGAAAATGGAATGCTTCTACACTGTTGGTGGGATTGGAAGATAGGCCAACATCTACGGAAAGCAGTGTGGTGATTCCTAAAAGAACTAAAAATTGAGCTTCCATAGGATCCAAAAATCCCTCTCTGGGGACTATACCAAGAGGAATGTAAATCATTATACAAAAAAAAGACACCTGCAAACACTTGTTTATAGCCACATTATTCACAATAGCAAAAATATGGAATGAACCCTGTTTCCCATTGAAAGTGGATTAGATAAAGAAAATATGGTACATATACATGATGGAGTATTCTGCAACCATAACGAAGAACAAAATCATGGACTTCACAGCAAATTGGATGGAGTTGGAAACCATCATCTATCACAGTGCTCTATCGCAGAAACAATGAAGTGAATACGGCATGTTTTCACTCAGTGGGACCAGAACATTAATCACATCAGCAAAAGGGCGGGATCAGCAATCACTGGTCACTGCCAGGGGAGGGATGGAGGGAGGGTGGACAAGTAACAACACAAAGAGCATCTGGTCCTATGCTAGGGGAAATAAGGACAATTGGAGGTCAAAATTCCACTTGCATGAAGCCTACGTGTGTAGTTAATCTCTACTTGTATCCCATATCTCCATAATAAAATAAAATTTAAGAAAAACATTGCAAAGGTCACCACTACTTTGATATAGCAGTGATATAAATATAGATTAACATGGAATAAAATTTATAGTATAATGTTTCATTATACAATAATTAATTGATAGCATTTGAATTACATTGAATCAAATTATGATAATTGTATTCTTATTGCTATATTTGCCCCTGGTAAAATATGAGAACTTAAACATATTAATTTCTATTGTCTCTTTCAAGTCTCTTCTTAACTAATACCTGCCAAATTCAGCCTGTATTACAAAACACTTCAGAGCTACCCATACTACGAATCTCAAAACTGAATATTAACTACAGTCATGTGCTGCATAAGTATGTTCCAGTCAATGACAAACTGCACAAAAAATAGTGGTTCCATCAGATTAAGTGGAACTGAAAACATTTTTATCATCTAGTGATATTGTGGACATTGTAGTGTCATAGTGTAGCACATTACTCATTTGTTTGAAGTGATATTTGTGTAAACATACCTATTGTGCTGTCAGTCATATAAAAATACAACACATACAATTGTGCATAAAACTTGATAATGACAATAAACAATTATGCTACTAGTCAAAAAATAAAAAAGTAATTAATTAGTTAATTAAATCACACTGAAGACCATAAAAAATAAATTGTGAATATTTGCTTGGGTACTGTAAAGAAGCAAAAATAAATTCAAATAATGTTTGGTTATGTAATTGGTACTATATTGTTCTTTATTTTATTTCCTTTTCTCTTTACATAATACAGCCAACTTTCAACTAACTCATGATGATAAAGTTAAAGTTCTTTTCAAAACAATTTTAAAGGGCCTTTACTATATCAAATGATATAATCATGTCGTCCTTTTTTTACAGCTGTTCATGGGCTGAATTACATTTATAGTTTTTTGAATGTTTAGCCAGGCTTGTATCCCAGGAATGAAGCTTACTTGCTCATGGTGGATGATACTTGAGATATGTTATTGGATCCAATTTGCTAGAATCGGAAGTTTTGTTAGAATTTTACATCTATGTTCATCAAGGAGATTGGTCTTCAATTTTCTTTGCTTGTTGGTTATCAGTATGATGTTGGCTTGTATTTCATCTTTCTTGATTGCCTGTAATGCTTTCAATAAGATTGGTATCAGCTCCTCCTCGTATGTCTTGTGGAATTCAGCTGAGAAGTCATTTGGTCTAGGACTTATTTTTGGTGGGAAGATTTCTTATGACTGAGCTGATTTCCTGGATTGTTTTTGGTCTGTCTAGAACTTCAATGTCTTCTTGTTTCAACAGTAAGAGTTTGTGTGATATCAGAAATTGCTCCATTTCCTTTAGGTTTTCTAGTTTATTTGCATACAGATTTTTTATAGTTGTCTCTGATAATCTTTTAAATTTCATCACAGCCAGATGTGACTTCACTTTTTGTGTTTCTAATTGTGTTTATCTGGGCTTTCTTTCCTCTTTTTTTTTTTTTAGTCAATTTAGCCAGGGGACTAACAATCATATTTATCTTCTCCAAGGACCAGATTTTGGTCTTGTTGATCCTTTCTATGATATTTTTGCCTTCTATGTCCTACAACTGTGATTTTATCCCTTGGTAATCTGGATTTCTCTGCTGAAGTTAAGATTTAGGTGATTTTGCCTTTCCAGTTTGCCTTTCCAGCTTAGGTGTGATGTTAGGCTGTGTACTTGTGATACTTCTGTTTTCTTGATGTGTGCGTGCAATGCTTTAATTTTCCTTTTAATATTGCTTTCATGGCATCCCAGAGATTCTGATCAGGTTTATCTTTGTTTTTGTTTCAAGGAATCTTTATTTCTGTCTTGATTTCCAGGTTGAGTCAGAAGTCATTCTGCAGCATGTTGTTTAGTGTCATGTCTTTGTAAGTTTTGGGGGAGGGATCTTGTTGGTGGCAATATTTATTTTTATTGTACTGTGATCTGAAAAGATGCATGGTGTTATTTTGACCTTTTAGAATGTGTTCACACTTGATTTAGGTCCAAAAATGTGATCAATCTTGGAGTATGTTCCATGTACTGACAAGTAGAATGTATACTCAGTAGATGTTGGGTGAAGTGCTCTGTTGATGTCTATTAAATTCATTTGATCAAGTATCAAGTTGAGGTTCTGGATCCTCATGGATATTTTGCCTCGATGATGTATCTAAAGCTTTTAGTGGGGTATTTAGGTCTCCACCTATGATTATGTGAGAGTCAGTGCTCTCTTTTAGTTTTCTTAGTAGTTGGTTTATAAAACCTTGTGCTCTTTTGTTGGGTGCATTCACATTTAGGATGGATAGTTCTTGCTGCTGGATTGAGTCTTTTACCATTATGTAGTGTTCTTTCTAATTTTTGCTGGTTTGAAGACAGCTTTTTCTGATATTAGAATCACTACACCTGCCTTCTTTTGTGTTCCGTTTGCCTGAAAGATCACTTTCTGGCCTTCAGTGTTGAGCTTGTAGGTGTCCTTTGTAGTGAGTTGAGTTTCCTCAAAGGCAGTAGACTATTGGATCCTGCTTCTTTATCCACTTGATACTCTGTCTTTCAGTGGCACATTTAGTCCATTCACATTCAGACTGATTATCAATATGAGTTTATCCCTTTCAGAGGTCTCCATGGGGTTTGCTTTGTTTCGTTTTTACTTTTGTATTTATATATGTATTTATTTCATTTTTGTGAATGCTCTGTGTTCTGTTAACTCTGTGCTTGCCTGTACTTTTGTGGTGGGAATGACTTGTTCTGCTTTCC
Organism: Carlito syrichta; assembly: GCF_000164805.1. Lineage (NCBI taxonomy): Eukaryota > Metazoa > Chordata > Mammalia > Primates > Tarsiidae > Carlito > Carlito syrichta. The sequence continues at coordinate 158,273 of NW_007082943.1, forward strand.
TCTGCATTATACACCTTCTTAAACATTTCCTGAAGGATTGATCAGGAGGCAGCATATTAGGGATTGGATATTTAGGAAAGATCTTAGTTTCCCTTCATTGATGAAGCTAAGCTTGGAAGGGTAGAAAATTCCTGGCTGGAACTACTTATCTTTAAGAATGTTAAAAATTGGACTACAATTCCTCCTGGCTTGCAGTGTTTCTGCAGATAAGTCTGGAGTCATTCTGATGGGTTTTCTCCAGAAGATAGTCTGAACTTTCTCTCCCGCTGCCTTTAAGATTTTCTATTTCATCCTTACTTTGTAGTGGTGGATTACTATGTGCCATGGAGATGATCTTTTCATATGATATATTGCAGGGGTTCTGAGAATCTCTTGTGATTGGATGGCCATCTCTCTGGCTAGATGTGGAAAGTTTTCTTGAATTACCTCATGGAATGCTTGTTTCATGGTGTTTTCCATTTCTCTTTCTACTTCAGGGATACCAATGAGGTGTAGATTTGGCTTCTTGACATAATCTTTCATCTCTCAGAGACCTTGCTTTTTCTTTTTAAGTTTTTGTTCTCTGTTTTTGACAGATTAGGCTAATTCCATATTTTGGTCTTCAGGCTCTGATTGTTTCCTCTGCCAGGTTTACCCTATTACCTATGTTTGTTAGTATGTTCTTGATTTCCAGAATGAAGCATTTCATTTCCATTATTTCAGAATGGGCTTTGTTGAAATTGACCACCTCTGCTTTTACTTTCTGTATGATTTCAGTGAATTTTGCTTCTAGTTTCTCTTTGTTCCTGTTCATTTTGCTATCTATTTTCTGGTTTCTGTAGCTGTCATCTGGCAGGTTGTTCTATGGGGTTTCCATTGTTTGACTCTAATAGCTTTTTTAAGCACTCTCTTTTTAGTTGTCTATTTTTTCCTTGATTTTTTTTTTCTTCATCTGTGACAGGTCTGTCTTTGCTCTCTATATTTTCTTTTTTTCTTTCTTTCTTTTTGATTTAATGTTCTGAAGCTTTCTAATTGCCTTCTGTTCTAGAGCCCTTTCTGTGGATCAAAATATGTCACTTAGTGAGAGTGTGGAGGGGCATTCACATCAGCTCCTTGCTTTACCTTGTGGCAGGATTCTGTCATTGCAGAGCTTTGTACCTACTGCTAAAGTTATTGGTCCAGCGTTCTGTCCCTGCTGCTAGTGTGAGCAGGTAGGGAGATGAGTCTCCCATCTGCTGACTGCAGCCTACAGACTAGGTGCCTTACCACTGAAATATCCCTCACATGTCTGTTGTGTTGCTCCCCCCCATTCAGTTCTGCACTCTGCTCCTGAAATAGAGTGGATTTTTTGTTGCTGAGGAGGTGATGGACACTGACCTCTGGGGCACAGAGCTTAAGGGTGTTCTTCCAGGTCTGGCTGGAGGGATGGCCACCAGCCACTGGTGGTGTGCATCTGCTGGGTTCATTCTACAGATGGACCCTACCCTCCCATGAGTCAGCAGTTCAGTAAAAAGCTGCACTCATGGCATCTCTGCCAGGTTTACTCTTCAGGCAGACCTTCTCATCCCCCAGGAGTCACCAGTCTGGCACAAAGCTGCAATTATGGTGGCTACCTCAGCATGGGTCTTTCTTGCATTCCACTTGAATTGTGGTTACCTAAAATCTTGTGCCTTGCTCAGGACTTTTCCCTTGTGATACTCATTACTCACTCATGCCCATCTAAGATTGGGTGAACTATTCCAGTGTCTTTGGTTCACTCACCTACTTTCATCCACCTGGCTGGATTTCAGTTCTTGTGCTAACTAGGAACATGGTGAGGGATGGGATACTTGGATTCCCTTGTTTGTGGTGGTTTTCTAGTCTTAGTGTGTTCAAAGAGACATTTGCTGGGTACAGGGTGTGTCACCCTTTCAAAAATGTTTAAGGTGTTTCTGTTTATCAGCAGTTGGGTCTCTACTCTCTGCCTTGCTCAGCGAGCATGCCACTAGTCTGCTGCTTCATTGTAGCCATCTTGGATCTGATTTAGTTTCTGTAATATTTATAGGCTTATTCATATTGCTTCTTCCCATGTGAGTTTTGGTAGATTGCATCTTTTAAAAAATGGTCAAATTAATGTATGTCATCAAATTTGTGGATATAGAGTTTCTCACAATATTTTTTATTATCATTTTAATATATATGGTATCTGTAGTGATTTGTGATATTAATATGTGTCTTCTCTTTTTTTTCTTAGCCTTGCTAGGGGATTACACATTTTATATTAAAAAAAAAAACAAAAACAGCTTTGGATTTTGTTAATTTTTTAATGTTTTCTTTTGAAAAAAATTTTATTGTTATTCACTCCATTTTCTACTTTATTTATTCTACTTACTTTGAATTTACTGTATCCATTTTTTTTTTTTAGGTTTTCTAAATGGAAGCTTAGATTATTGATTTTAAATATTTTAGCATTAAAATATACACATTCAATGTTATAATATTCTCTTTAAACACTGCTTTTTCTGCATCCCACAAATTTTAATAAGTTGTATTTCCATTTAGTATAAAATATCTTATAAATTTCTCTGAAATTTTCTCTTAAATTTTAAAAATTTCTTCTTCTGCCCTTGCGTTATTTAGAAGAGTGCTGTTTAATATCTAGCTATTTTGAGATTTTTTTCTAGCTATTTTTCTTTTATTGATTTTTAGTTTAATTTCATTATTTACTGACTGCAGATATTGTGTGTGTGTGTTTTTCTAAATTTTTAGATTGTGTTTCATGGCCCAGAACATGCACTCTGTTGATGAATGTATCAAATGAATTTGAGAAGTATATGTATTTTTTGTGGATGAAGTAGTCAACAGATGTCAATTATATCTAGGTGATTGATAGTACTGTGCAGTTTATGTCCTTATTGATTTTATTATGCTTTATTTGTGTTTTCTGACATGGGGTGTTCAAGTCTCCAACCATAATTGTTGATTAATCTATTTCTCCTTGCAGTTCTATCAGTTTTTGCCTAATGTATTTTGATGCTATGTTATTAGGAGCATCCACATTATGGATTGTCAAATTTTCTTAGAGAATTGATCCTTTTATCAATGTATAATGTCTCTATCCCTTAAAATTTTTTTCCTTTTAAGTGTGCTGTGTCTGAAATCAATATACCCACTCCAACATTATTTTTATTAGTGACTACATGGTACATTTCTTTTCATATATTTGCTTCAAATCTATATGACTTCATATTTAAAATGTTTTTTAAAGTCAATATATACTTGAGATGTTTAAAATCCACTCACAGTCTTTGTCTTTTAATTGATATATTTAGGAAATTGAATTTAAAGTGATTATTGATATTATTTGGATTGATATCTACCATATTTGTGATGAGTTTCTATTTGTTGTTACTATTTTGTCTTTCTTCTTTTTTCTGCCTTTTATGTTTCTTGTATCTGTTTCCTGTCCTTTATATCAATGTTGTCATTAATTTCACTTATACATAAACATACACAAATATATATTTATATACTTATATACATATATGCATATATATACACAAAATAGTATACATGAAGTAGAGAAATTACTGTTATTATTAGTTTGAAACAATTGTTATCTGTTAGGTTAAGAGCAAAAAATTAATATTTGAACTATTTTCACTTATTCCTTCTCTGATAGCCTTTTTCTGTGAAGTTCTGAGTCTCTAATCTATATTACTTTCCTTTCCTCTGAATTTTTTTTTTTAACATTTCCTGCAAAGTGTGTCTACTTACAACACATTTCCTTAATTGTTGATTTTTCTGAGAAAGTCTATTATTTCTCACTCTTGAAGAAAAATTTTTACATTATTCAGAATTTTTGTTGCTGGTTTTGTTTTTGTCTCAACATTTAAAAAATTTCACTCCAATCTTTTGTTGTTGTTGCATGATTTCTTAAAAGAAATCAAGATTTGATTTATTTGTTCCTCTATAGGTAAAGTGTTTTCTACTCTTCTTGATTCCTTTAATTTTTTTTGTTTTTTGTTTTTATATTTTTTTATTTCTGTAGTTTTAACATAATATGCCTAGATGTAATTGTTTGGCATTTATTATTTTGTGTTCTCTGAGTTTTCTGGATCTGTGGTTTGGTATCTGACTTTCATTACCTCAAATATTTCTTCTGTTTCTTTTTCTTATCCTTCTTGAATTACATTGCATGGATGTTACACCTTTTGTAGTTTTTCCACAGTTCTGAGATACGTCTAAGACCCTTTTAACATTTGCTTCACAGTTTTGGACATTACCCTTGACATATTCTCCAGTTTAAAGATTTATTCTTCAGCCATATCTTGTCTATTAATGAACCCTTCAAAGGCTTTTTTTTTCTGTTCCAGTGTTCATGATTTCTCACTTAAAATGTTTTTCTTAGAATTTTTATTTTTCTGTTTGCATTGTCCATTTGTGCTTGCATGCTACCTAAGTTATTCGTCAGTATCCTTAGCATATTACTCAAGGTGCTTTTAATTTCCCAGTGTGATAATTTCAACATCCCTGCAATATCTTAGTCTGATTCTGATGTTTACTCTGTTTCTTCAAACCATATTATTTACTCTTTAGTATGCCTTGTAATTTTTTTCTTATTTGTCTTAATCTCCAAAAAAACATTTTTTAAAAAAACTGTAGTAAATAGGACTTTGGCAATGTGATAGTAGGTTGGTAAGTTCTGAGGATATGGGAAGCATCTTGTAGCCCTATGATTATGTTTCATACTTTTAATGAGCCTGTGGATCTTTACTGTGACCTTTGCAAGTATTTATTAGTCTCTCCTCTTTTGGTGGGACAGGAAGGGTTGAGTAGGCTGGAGCTGTATAGTTTCCTTTACCCAGGTTTGTTTTGGCTCTTAAAACAACAACAACACACAATTTAGACTCTGCTAAAATAATTTCTTGTGAGAGCAGGCCTTGTTAAGAACAACAGGCTATTTTGGCATATTTTTAAATAGTTACTTTACCCTTACCCCTGCTAATCTCAGGCCTGTTCAAGATGAGCCTCCAGAAATTTTTCAATTATAATTTAACTTTTCCTACCCTGACACTGGTTCTGTCAAAGTTTTCTACTGGTTGTTTTCAGTTCTGATAAGTTATGATACTCTATACTTCACTTGTCTTTCTCTCCAATTTGGGGGGGACTTCAGTTTGCCCTATGACCTTACTTATCTGACAAATGCAAAAAGAGTTGTTGCATTTTTAGTGTATTTGACTTTTTACTTGTTGTTAGTTTAGAGTAACAATTTCTAAGCTCTTTATATACCAAACCAGAAACTGAAAGTTCCAAAAATACCTTTTTAATTTAAATTAAAGTCTAAATGTATAGCAGTTTTTAGACTAAAGTGTTATATGTTCAAGTCACTGTAATTTAGAAAAGCTATGAGATAATGTTTCGTATCTTAATATATAGAAAAAAAACTAATGAGGAGAGCTGAAAATATAGGGGACCATATATTAACAATGTACTCTTAAAAATATCAAAAGTTTCAAATACTACAATTGTAGTTCAAAATAAGCAATGATTTGCAATAGGAAGGTTAAGAACTAATTTATAAAAGAAGGAAAGCAAACAGATGAAGAATAGGAACAAATGGCTAATTATACTTCAGTGCCAAGGTTAATATTAGGAAGCAAAATTGTCCTAGACTCAAAAGGCATTAGCAGACCTCAAAAGTATTGATAGATTCTTGATACCAGAGGGAAAACATGTTTTTAGGGTTTTTTTTAAAAATTAGAGCCACATAAAATCATTCACCTGAAAGAAAAATACTGTCTAAAACTAGATCAATGCAAAGTAGAAAGCATTGGCTTACCTGAAAGTTTGGAACCTTAAAATTCTCATTATCTCTATTTCACATTTATTTGAAACTAAATATTTACTTTTTAGAAAATTCTGCAAAATAAAAAAGTTCACATTTGTATTGATTTGTTTGTTCTATATTTACCCAAATGCCCTTTTTATGTAATCATAAAAAAATTGCAGACTGTTAACACATCTGGAAAGCAGTCTGCTTTTTAACTAACTTTACACAAACTAAGTGTTTTTATTCTTCTTTTAGTCATTGAAATGCAAAGATATTCACTTGTGCAATTTGTTTGATTTAAAATATTAATAAAAACAAGTTCAAAAGTAAATGTAAAAGAATGAATGACAAAAAGAGAGACACAATTATGAACTAAATAGAAATAATGAAACATTTGCTAAATGTATAGCAAATGAAACATTTGCTAAAAGTATAGCAGGTGTTCAGTCAGCTGAAACACTTGTTCACAGTGTGAACATTTATATCATCAAAAAATAAATGCTGGCATAATGCTCTATGGTTTATATTGACTTTCTACATGTATTTCCTCTTCTCAATGCTTGCTCTTCCTCAATTAGATAGGACAGCCAGAATTTTTTAAACAGTGAATTAAATCCTAATGGGTCTTCTGATGTTGACAAATTTCAAAAGAGAAAGTGTTAGAATGTCTACTAGAAAGCAAATTTTTTCTTAATATTATTTTGGTTCTTCATTATTATGCTATTATATTTGTCCAGGGGCCTTTCCTGTTTTTCTAGGTAGGGATAGTATAAAGAAAAAAGTTGACAGGGCTCGGTAGCTCAACCTGTAATCCCAGCACTTTGGGAGGATGAAGCGAGTGAATTGTCTGAGCCCCTGGATTTGAGACCCACCCTAGCGACTTGGCGAGAGCTCATCTCTACAATAAATCAAAAATTAGCTGGGCAAGTTAGCGCATGCCTGTAGTTCTGGCTACTTGGAAGGCTGAGGTGGCAGGATCACCAGAGTCTAGCAGGTCAAGGCTGTGGTGGCCAGGAGCATGCCACTGGACTCCAGTCTGGGTGACAGAGTGAGACTCCATCTCAAAAAGCAAAAAAGAAAGAAAAGAAAAGAAAAAATTACTCCTCCATCTTAGATACTAATCTACCATTTTTACTTCTGATTAGCCCTAGTCCAGAGAATGCCTCCCGGTTTCTACTTTATTTACTGTTCTTAGTGTAAGAACAAAGCAACCTTATAGGCTATAATTCTTTCCTGTTCTAGAAGTTTGCCTTACTTGTCTTACTGTGGAAAGGGGCTTAAAAAGACATCTACAATGTCAAAAATTAGGCTAAACATGTACTCAGACTTTGCACAGTTAAACGTACTCAGCCTTTGCACAGTTAAAAGGTTCCCTTCCAGCTGGGCTCGGTGGCTCAGCCTGTAATCCCGCGCCTTTGAGAGGCTGAGGTGAGTGGATTGCCTGAGCCCACGGGTTTGAGACCCACATGTGCAGCGAGACCTCATTTCTACAATAAATCAAAAAATTGGCCGGGCGTGGTAGCGCATGCCTGTAATTCCGGCTACTTGGAAGGCTGAGGCGGAAGGATCGCCGGAGCCCAGCAGGTCGAGGCTGCGGTGGCCAGGAGAGGCCACTGCACTCCAGTCTGGGTGACTGAGTGAGACTCCAACTCAAAAAAAAAAAAAAGGTTCCCTTCCTGGAAACTGGCAACAGCACTTGCTGGCTAGGTTAAGCTAACAGCTTTTTTTTTTTGCTTCTGTGAACCACACTTGCATTGCTTGAAAGGTATCTAGGCCTCCAGGATGTTGCAGTTTAGCCCACTTGGAAAGTCCCAATGTGGTTTAGCCTTTCTTAAGTAAGCCCTACAGCTAATCAGGGCCCTTGCCTGTGGGGTTGTCATGTCCCACAGGCAAGTGGTCACCGGCCCGGTTCTTGATTAAATAAAAACCTCTCCTTTTTATAACTTGTACTTTCGGTGTTGGAGTCTGTGAATTAAGTGCTCGGTCCCTATTTCATTTGGGGGCTTGCCCGGGAGATCCGAGAGCTTAATCCCCAGCCCCAATCACCAGCTGACCATGTGGGTTTGCATACCCGCGAACCTCAGTGTTCATCGGGCCTGGTGAGTCTGTGGACTCGCAAACGGCTGATTGTCATCTCTGGCAGACTCACAACATCCCCAGAGCCCTCTGAGAGGTGAGTCAAGTCCCTGTTTTGTTTGTGCACACTTCTGGTTGGACCCACAGAAAAGCTGGATGCAGCGCTAATTCCTGGGTCCGAGGTCCCAATGAAACGTCACTGGGCCCTCTGGTATTGCCCTCGTGCAGTTAGGTCTGTCTGTTCAGTTTGTGTTATTGTCTTTATTTGTTCAGTGTTAGTCACTGTTGTATCTGTCATTGCTATCAATATTATGGGGCAGCAGTGCCCTAAACCTGACACCCCTCTGCAACTGGTTTTGTGCCACTTCAAGGATTTCCAAGGAACGGCACAGCAGTCAGGTTATCGGGTAAATCAAGGAAACCTAACCACCTTTTGTTCCCTTGAATGGCCCACATTTCCTAATTGCAGCTGGCCGCCAGAGGGACCTTCAACCCTGCCATAGTGGGGAAGGTCCGACAGTTCATCTATCGACGCCACCCGGACCAGATTCTGTACATCATTGCCTGGTACCTGCTGGTAATGCGGCAGCCACCATGGATGAAGAAAGCGAAAAAGAAAGCTAATTCTTCTCGTGTTTTAGCCCTACAGGAAACTCCAAAAGCCAAACCTCCAGTCCTCCAGAGCCCACCGGAGGACGATAAAATTCCCCTGCCCTACTCTACATCTGAGTGGGAGCAGGGGACCCACAAGGTTCTCAGTCCATCACTCACCAGGAGTGGGTCCTCATATCAGCCTCTTTATCCCCCTCTTCCTCATGCATCTCTCGAGGGCCCAACCACCCCCGATAAACCGACTAGCCCCGACTCATCTTCGGGGAACTCAGAACCACAAGCTCCCACAGTCCTACCCTTAGACAGACCCCAGGAATAGATGCGGGAGGTTAGGGAGGTCAGCCCTTTATGATTTATGTCCCTTTCTCTACTAGTGATCTTTACAATTAAAAACAACACAATCAGTGTTCTCTGAAGAACCTCAGAGACTCATAGGCCTTTTAAAAACTATTTTCTTCACCCACCAGCCCACTTGGAAGGACTGCCAACAGCTCCCCCAAGCCCTTTTTACTGCGGAGGAAAGAGAACGAATCTGTCAGGAGGGAAGGAAATTGGTCCTGGGATCGAACGGCAGACTGGCAGAGCAGGACTGTGTAGACCATGTCTTCCCCGCTGAGAGGCCTAATTAAAACCCGAACACCGATCACGGTAAGGAGTGCCTCACCATCTATCGCTGGACTCTAATGGGGGGTTTCTGGGCCGCCGCCAGGCGGCCCACAAATTTGTCTAAGGTAAATGAGGTAACTCAGGACCCACAGGACTCTCCCATGGCTTTTCTGGAACACCTTATGGAGACCTATCGGAAGTATACTCCCATAGACCCAGAGGCTCCAAAAAATCGGAGGGCTTTAGTTATAGCCTTTATCTCCCAGTCGGCCCCTGATATAAAAAAAAATTACAGAAAATTGAAGAATTTGAAGGGAAAAGTTTATCAAAATTAACCAAGGTAGCCCCAAAGGTCTATAATACCAGGGACTCGCTTGAAGACCAACAAACCAAAAAAATGGCCAAAGTAGTAGCAGCAGCCTTACAGGAAGTTAAACCCAAACAGCCAACAAGGAAAAGAGGAACCTGCACCAGGCAAAAAACTCCACTAGCAAAAAGTCAGTGCGCCTACTGTAAAAAAAATGGGTACTGGGTAAAAGACTTCCCAGACAGGCCACCCTGACCACAAGAGTGCCCTCCGGGGGGTGCCCACTGAAATCTACTCCTGTGCTTCAATTACAAACTGACTGACGGAGCCGGAGCTCTGTCAATTCCCCCCCAGAGCCCAGGGTGAAACTCACAGTGGGGGGAAACCCTGTCCACTTCTTAGTGGACACGGGGGCTGAGTATTCAGTCCTCCAAAAGTACAATGGCCTGCTTCAGAAAAAGCATTCCTTGGTCCAGGGGGCAACCAGGACTCAATTATGCCCCTGGACCACCGAAAGAACAATGAATTTGGGAAAAGGGGAAGTAACTCATTCATTCCTAGTAATGCCAGACTGCCCATACCCGCTCCTGGGACGTGACCTCTTACACAAGCTTAAGGCCAACATCGGTTTTGAGGAAACCACAGCAGCAGTAAGCCTAAACCCACCTGGGGCATCAAAAATTCTCGTTACTCTTCCCCTAAGTGAGGAATATGTGTTAACACAAGGTGGGGCCCCTCTTGACTCTTCAAACGCCATACTGCTGGCCAAGCTGCAGATTGAGTTTCTCCAAGTCTGGGCCAAATTAAAACCCCCTGGGCTAGCATCTCATCAACCACCGGTCATTGTACATCTGATAAGTCAGGCAACACCCATCAGGATAAAACAGGACCCTATATCCCCAGAGGTCCAAAAAGGCATAGCAATCCATATCCAGCATCTCCAGGAAGCTAAGATCCTAGTGCCGTGACACTCATCCTGGAACACCCCACTTCTTCTTGTCAAAAAGGTGGGCACAGGAGACTACCACCCTGTCCAGGACCTCAGGGAGGTCAACAGGTGAGTGGAGGATATCCATCCCATAGTCCCAACCGTACACCCTCCTCAGTGGGTTAACTCCAGAGAGGCAGGTATACACTGTCCTGGACCTTAAAAATGCCTTCTTCAGCATCCCATTGGCTGAGCAGAGCCAGCCCTTGTTTGCTTTTGAATGACAGATCCTGAAAAAGGGAAAAATGGCCCGTTAACCTGGACATGACTCCCACAAGGATTTAAAAACTCTCCCATGCTGTTCAATGAAACTCTCCACCAAGACCTCCAAGCTTTCTGGCAACAGCACCCTGAAGTGACTCTGCTACAGTATGTAGATGATCTGTTAATCACAGCCATATCAGAAGGTGAGTGCCTGCATGCCCCCAGGCACCTGCTTAAAGAGCTTCAGACTCTGGGGTATAGGGTGTCAGCAAAAAAGGCTCAGCTGTGTGTGACTGTAGCCACATACCTTGGGTATAGCCTCAAGGGAGGTAAAAAACCCCTGACTGCCCAGCGCATTTGGGCTGTAGCAGGTATCCCAGCCCCAGAAAGCAAAAGGCAGGTCCGGGAATTCTTGGGAGCTGTAGGATACTGCTGACTATGGGTCCCTAAGTTTACTGAACTTGCAAAACCCTGCTATAAAATAACCAAAGGACCAGAGGCTAACTTTAAATGGACAACAGAGGGAACAAAGCTTTCCAAGCCCTTAAAACCACCCTGGTCTCAGCTCTGGCCCTGACCCTGCCAGATATTAAAAAATGTTTCCACCTTTATGTGAATAAAAGATGAGGCATTGCCTGGTGAGTCCAAACCCAAAAGCTCGTCCCATGGAACAGGCCGGTCACCTACCTGTCAACACAAAAACAAAAACAAAAACTGGACCCGGTAGCCTCAGGTTGGCCACCCTGCCTGCGGGCTATAACAACCATTGCCATGTTAGTAAAGAATTCAGGCAAACTAACACTGGGGAAGAATCTGACTGTCATGGCCACACATGCAATGGAATCTTTACTCTGAGGGGCCTCTGACAAATGAATGTCAAATGCCCGAATAACTCATTATCAAGCGCTGCTATTAGATCAACCCTGCATCAAGTTCCAGCATACCTCCAGCTTAAACCCCACAACTTTACTACTGGAAAAAAGTCCCATGAGGCCGCCACATTGTTGTTATGAAACAACTGAGTTCCAGAAGCTACGCTGAGACCTCACCGATGTCCCGAGAACAAACCCCGACCTAATGGTTTTCTCAGATGGCAGCAGTTTCATCCAGAATGGGGTAAGGTATGCAGGGACAGTGGTGGTCACTCTGCAGGGAACTATTTGGACTGAGCCTCTTCCACAGGAAACATTGGCCCAAAAAGCATAACTGATTGCCCTAACCGAGGCCCTAAAAGCAGGTAAAAAAAAAAAATGTCAACATCTACACTGACAGCAGGTATGCGTTTACAACTGCACACGTTCATGGGACAACTTACAGGGAACGGCGATTGCTCACCACAGAGGGGAGAACTATAAAAAGATAACGTGGAGGTCTTAGACCTCCTGGCAACAATATGGGCCCCCAAACAGGTGGTCATCATTCATTGCCTGGGCCACCAAAAAGGGAACTCAAAAGAGGCAATAAAAAATAAAAAAAGCAGATCAAGCAGTCGGAAAAGCTGCTTACCACAGAACCACCTGCCTGCTGGAGCTGCCTCCTTTGGTTCTATGTGAGCCACCAAAATATATAGAAGAGGACCTCCTCACTGCACAAAAATTGCAGACAACCTCAAACCCAGATGGATGGCTTCAACTTCAGGACGGCAAAACCTTCCTCCCTCAAGTCCTGGGACAACAAATCCTAAGGCAGCTCCATGAAGGTACTCATTTGGAAAGGACAAAACTAACTGAACTTATGAGAAAAAAATTCTATTTCCCTCATCTGGACTAGCTCGCCCAGGAGTTCATTCAAGGCTGCATGTCTTGCCAGCAGAATAATAATGCTAAGGTCAGTATATCCATCCGTGGGGTCCGAGATAGGGGCCTAGCCCCTGGGAGACATTGGAAAATAGACTTTACAGAAGTCAAACCAGGGCAATATAGATATAAATACCTATTGGTCTTGGTAGACACCTTCTCGGGATGGGTCGAGGCATTTCCTACAAAAACTGAAACTGCTTCTGTAACAGTAAAAAATCTCTTAAATGACATCATACCAAGATATGGTTTACCTATCTCAATAGGCTCAGATAACGGCCCAGCATTTATTTCTAAACTTACTGAAGGTATTGGAAAATCCTTGGGGATAAATTAGAACTTACATTGTGCTTATCACCCCCAGAGTTCAGGACAGATAAAAAGAATAAATCAGATGCTTAAGGAGACTTTAACCAAATTAATAACCCTGGAGACCGGCAAAGGTTGGGTAACACTCCTTCCCTATGCCCTCTTAAGGGCCAAATGTAACCCCCTACATCAAGGGTCTAACCCCCTTCAAAATTCTGTTTGAATGGCCCCTGCCATTACTTCCAAAATTTAAACTGGAAAAAGCACTAGAACTGTCTAACCATAATTTGCTTCAGTCACTGCAGGCTCTTTAAAGAGTTCAGCAAGCTGTCACTGAGACTGTGCAGGCAGCCTTCCAGAAACCGGTTCCGGAATATCCACACCAGTTCCAGCTCGGTGACCAGGTCTGGATAAAACGACACAAAGCTGAGGCTCTTGCCCCAAGGTAAAAAAAAACCCACATAGTAATCCTTACTACTTCTACGGCCATCAAAGTCGGTGGTGTCCGCCCCTGGATTCATCATTCACAAATAAAGGCAGTCACCACCACGTCCCCGGAAACATGGAAAGTCATCACACCAGCTACTGAAAAAAATCCTCTAAAGATAAAACTTTTGCGGGCCCTGGTATCTTAATCATGTTCCTTGCATACTTTCCCCAGTTTGAGGCCTATTGGCCTAACCCACGTAATCCCTATACTCCAGGAAACTATTCCTGGGAACTGAAAAATACCGTCACTGGGATCATAATTGCCACCTACAGAGGAAGCGGGCAGCCTGTTTAATTTTAACCTTTGTAAATTATAGCCAGGTCTAACCCTCAAGGGCACACACACTAACAAATGCGACACCTTAACTTACTAAAAAAACCTTAAATCCGTTGGTTTTTATACTTGCCCGACATTGGGACCAGCTCATTGCCACAAAGCAGGACAATACCACTGTGCTGCATGGGGGTGCAAAACTATTACTCCTTAAAAAAACCGAGACCCATGCATAAACCTCCTTGGTTATGTTAAAAATAGTGTGTCATCAACAAAATTAATGGTCCTCAGAACTCAATATAATCCCCTATATAAAGAGTCAATGATTTGACTGCAGGAACAACTGAAAGGGGGAAATATGGAAGGGGGCTTACAAAGACATCTACAATGTCAAAAATTAGGCTGAACATGTACTCAGCCTTTGCACAAACATGTACTCACCCTTTGCACGGTTAAAAGGTTCCCTTCCTGGAAACTGGCAACAGTACTTGCTGGCTAGGTTAAACTGTCTAACGGCGTTTTTTTTTGCTTCTGTAAACCACGCTTGCATTGCTTGAAAGGTACCTATGCCTCTAGGATGTTGCGGTTTAGCCCACTTGGAAAGTCTCAATGTAGTTTAGCCTTTCTTAAGCAAGTCCCTACAGCTAATCAGGGCCCCTTGCTGTGGGACTGTCATGTCCAACAGGCAAGTGGCCGCTGGCCTGGCTCCTGACTAAATAAAAACCTCTCCTTTTAATAACTTGTACTTTTGGTGTTGGATTCTGTGAATTAAGCGCTTGGTCCCTATTTCATTACTAAAGAACATATACCTTTTTCTTATGGTATATAATCCCTGGATTTAAGGAATAACAGTGCAGAGATCTACCTGTCTTGTGTCTGTCCAAGATCATGCTTCTGTCTATAAGTTTTCCCAATAAAACACTCTTCACTAAGAAACTGAATATTTCCGCCATCTTGTTTGGTTTTCTAGCTCCTTCTGCATTTTGGGGTTGCTTTGTGTATATGGCTCTTTCACAGAACGGTTAGCATATTCTTTTATCACAGAGACTTTATTATAATTCAGGTTTTTTTCAACTGTAACTGCCTATTTATGTGCATGTTTTATCTGCTAGACTTAATCCTTTCCTCTTTAGTCACTTAGCAAAGCATTATCACTGATACAGTATTACAAGTAATACATATTTATTTATGTATTCATTCATTCAACAAATGTTCATTAAATGCCTCTATGTGCCAAACAATGCTTGACATTGGGAAAAGAGTTAAGACTACTGCAACAATGATAACTAATATTAATATAATTCTTACATTGCATCAGGCATTTTTTAAGTATGTAATATATTCATTAAATTTACACAATTTTTTGAGGATGATGTTACTATATTTTCATTTTTCGCTTAATAAATCAAGGCACTGAAATACACATAATTTTTCCAACTTTCCATGTCTAACAAATGATATAGCTAGAATTCAAATCAGGTAGCCTGGCACCAGATCCTAAGCTCTTTCAATTGTGTTGTGTCAAGATCTTTTGTCTCAGCCGGACTCGGTGGCTCAGCCTGTAATCCCACCCTTTGGGAGGCTGAGGTGAGTGGATTGCCTGAGTCCACGGGTTTGAGACCCGCCTGGGCAACTTGGCGAGACCTCATCTCTATAATAAATCAAAAATTAGCTGGGCATGGTAGTGCGCGCCTGTAGTTCCAGCTACTTGGAAGGCTGAGGTGGAAGGATCACCAGAGCCCAGCAGGTTGAGGCTGTGGTGGCTGGGAGTGGCCACTGCATTCCAGTCTGGGCGACAGAGTGAGACTCCAAAAAAAAAAAAAAGATGTTTTGTCTCAAGAATTTTACAGTATGCTGAAAAGACAGTTATTAAAGCAAATCAATACATTTATTTATAATGTCTAGAATGTAATATTTAATATCAAGTGAATTAAAATAAAATTATATGAGAATAGTACAATATACATACCTAAAGTGAAAAATTAAGAAAAACCTAAATGGATAGACACAGAAAATAAAAGCATTATATTCAAAATAGTACTTTTTATTATTGTTTTTTAAATTTAGGGGATACATGTGTAGGTTTGCTACATGAGTATATTGCATCATGGTGAAGTTTGGGCTACTAGTGTACCCATCATCCAAATACTGAACACTATATCCAGTAGGTACTTTTAAAACCTTCAGCTTCCTCCCTACCTCTCCCACTGTTGGAATCCCCAGTGTATTATTTCTACATTTATGTTCGTGTGTACCAATGTTTAGCTCCCACTTATAAGTAAGAACATGTACTATTTGATTTTCTGTTTCTACTTAGGATAGTGGATTCCAATTTCATCTATATTGCTGCAAAAGACATGATTTTATTCATTTTTATGAGTTCATAGTGTCCTATAGTATATATATCACATTTTCTTTATCCCATTATTCATTCATTGAGTTGATTTCATGATTTTGCTGTTACAAATTATGCTGCAATAAATATATGAATACAGGTGTCATTTTTAGGTATAATTTTCTTTTTTGGTGGGGAAGGTATTCAGTAGTGAGATTGCTGGATTGAATGTTGGTTTTATTTTAGTTCTTTGAGAAATTACCATACTGTTTTCCACAAAGGTTGTATTAATTTACATGCCTACCAACAGTGTATGTGTTTCCTTTTCTCCACATCTACATCAAAACATATATTTTTTTAAACTTTTTAAATAATAGCCATTTTGACTAGTGTAAGCTGTTATCTAATTGGGATTGTAATTTTCATTTCTCAGATGATTAGTGATGTTGAGCATTAATTTATATATTCTTTGGCTACTTGTATGTCTTCTTCTGAGAAATGTCTGAAAATGTCTTTTACTCACTTTTTAGTGGGGTTATTTTGTTGTTGTTGAATTGTTTGAGGTCCTTGTAGATTCTGGATATTTTTTCTTTGTTAGAGGCATAATTTGCAAATATTATCTCCCATTCTGCAGGTTGTTTACTATTTATCTTACTGTGTAGAAGCTTTCTAGTTTAGTTAAGTCTTATTTGTCTATTTTTGGTTTTGCTGCATTTGCTTTAAAAGTCTTAGTTATCAATTTTTTGCCTATGCTCAAGTTTAGAATATTTTTCCACATTTTTTCAGTGTTTTTATAGTTTAAAATATTATATTTAAGTCTTTAATCCATTCTGAGATAATTTCCATAAAGAATGAGAGATACAGGTGCAAGGTTATTCTCCTATATACTGCTATTCCATTTTCAGAGCACCATTTGTTGAGTAGTGTGCTTTTTCCCGCATTGTTTATTTTTGTGAACTTTGTTAAAGATCAGTTGTTTGTAGGCATGTGACTTTATTTCTGGCTACTCTATTCTGTTCCTTATCTATGTATCTATTGTATATTTTTGCCCCTGTATTATGCCATTTGGCTACAGTCTTGTAGCATAATTTGAAGTCAGGTAATGCAGTAACTCTGGCTTTATTCTTTTTTGTTTAGGATTGCTTAGGCTATTCAGGCTATTTTGGGATTCATATAAACTTTAGTACTGTATTTTCTAATTTTGTAAAAATTAATGTTTGTAATTTGATTTAAAATTATGTTAATTCTATATATTGCTTTAGGCAGTGTGGTCAGTTAAACAGTATTGATTTTTCCAATCTATGGGCATACATTTTTTTTTAAATTGTTTTATTTTAGATTGGAGGATACACATGCATGTCCATTACATTGATGTTGTATGTAGTGGTGGGAATTGGGTCTCAGGTGACCCATTCCCCTGATAGTGAACACTGTGCCCAATAGGTAGTTTCTAAATCATGACCTCCTCTTGCCCCTCCTCCCTAATTGGTACCTACAGTGTATATTTTCATCTTTGTGACCATTTAGTTTCCACATATGAGTGAACACGTGAGATCTTTCTTTTTCCATTTTTGAGTTAGTTCCCTTAGGATGATGATCTCCAACTCCATCCATATTGTTGTAAATGACATGATTTCATTCTTTTTTGTAGCTGCATAGTATTCCTCAGTGTATATATACACCACATTTTCTTTATCCAGTCAATTGTTGGTGAGCACTTAGATTGGTATCATGATTTAGCTACCATGAATAGTGTTACAATGAACATATGAGTACAGGTATCTTTTTTTTTTTTTTGAGTTGGAGTCTCACTCTGTCACCCAGACTGGAGTGCAGTGGCCGCTCCTGGCTACCGCAGCCTCGACCTGCTGGGCTCCAGCGATCCTTCCACCTCAGCCTTCCGAGTAGCTGGAATTACAGGCATGCGCTACCACGCCCAGCTGATTTTTTGATTTATTGTAGAGATGAGGTCTCGCTGCCCAGGTGGGTCTTGAACCCGCGGGCTCAGGCAATCCACTCACCTCAGCCTCCCAAAGGCGTGGGATTACAGGCTGAGCCACCGAGTCCGGCTTAGTATCTTTTTTATACATTTTTTTTTCCATTGGGTAGATCCCTAGTAGTGGGATTACTGGGTCAAATGGTAATTCAATTTTTAGTTCTTTGAGAAATCTCCAGACATTTTTCCATAAAGATTGAACTAGTTTACACTCCCACCAATAGTGGATGAATGCTCCCTTTTCTCCACAACTGTGCCAACATCTGTTCTTTGACTTTCTAGTAATAGCCATTCTGACAGGTGTGAACTGATACCTCCTTGTGGTTTTAATTTGCATTTTCTCATGATTAGTGATGTTGAGCATTTTTTTCATGTTTGTTGGCAGCTTGTGTATATTCTTTTGAGAAGTGTCTATTCATGTCCTTTGTATACTTTTGATGGGGTTATTTGTTTCATGTTGATTTGTTTGAATTCCTTGTAGATTCTGGATAGTACTCCTTTGTCTGAGGCATAATTTGCAAATATTTTCTACTATTCAGTAGGCTTTCTGATCATTCTGTTGATTATTTCTTTTGTTGTGCAGAAACTTTTTAGCTTAATTAAGTCCCTTTTGTTTATTTTAGTTTTTGTTGCAATTCCTTTTGGAGTCTTTGTCATAAATTCTTTACCTAGGCTGATGTTCAGCAGAGTGTTTTCTAAGTTTTCCTCTAGTATTTTTACAGCTTCAGGTCTTACATTTAGTCTGATAAATATTGTATTAATTTTTGTATATGGTGAGAGATAGGGGCCCAATTTTCTTCTTCTTCATATGGCTAGTCAATTTTCCCATTACCGTTTGTTGAATAATGTGTCCTTACCCCATTATTTATTTTTGTCACTTTATCAAAGATCGGTTGTTGGTTGCAAACATGTGATTTTGTTTCTGCGTTCTCTATTATGCTACATTGGTCAATCCATCTATCTCTGTACCAGTAGCATGTTGTTTCAGTTACCATTACCTTATAGTATAATTTGACATCAAGCAGTGTGATGCCTCCACAAGTATTCTTTTTGATTAGAATTGCTTTGGTTATTCATGCTCCTTTTTGATTCTATATAACCCTTAGGATTGTTTTTCCTAGTTCTGTGAAGAACAAAGTTGATATTTATTGAGATTGTACTGAATCTGTAGATTGCTTTAGACAGTACGGTCATTTTAACAATACTGATGATTTCAATCTATGAAGAGGGTATATTTCTCCATTTGTTTGTGTCATCTATAATTTATTTCATCAGTGTTTTGTAGTTCTCCTTGTAAAGGTCTTTCATTTCCTTAGTTAGGTGTATTACTAGGCATTTTATTATTTTTTGTGGATAGTATAAATTGAACTGAACTTTTGATTTGGTTCTCATCTTGAGCATTGTTGGTGTAAAGGAACACTACTGAATTTTGTATATTGATTTAGTATCTTGAGACATCACTGAAGTCATTTATGAGGTCTAGAAACTTCTTGGAGGAGTCTTTAGGGTTTTCTAGGTATATAATCATGTCATCCATGAATAGGGATAGTTTGACTTCCTCCTTGTCAATTTAGATACTTATTATCATTAATTTATTTTTAATGAGAAAGCAGGATTTATTGAGAAGACAGAAAAGCTCTCACAGTGGGAGGGAACCCAAAGGGGTTACCCTAGATACTTATTATTTATTGCTCTCACCAGACTGTTTTTGCTAAGACTTCCAGTATAATGTTGAATAAAAGTGGTAGAAGTGGACATCTCTATCTTGTTCCCTGTTCTGAGGGGAAATGTGTTCAACTTTCCCTGGTTAAGTATAATGTTGATTGTTTGTCATAAATAGGTCTTATTATTTTGAGACATGTTCCATTAATGTCCAGTTTGTTGAGGGTTTTTTTTTTTTAATCATGAAGACAAGTTAGATTTTGTCCAGTGTATTTTCTGCATATATTTAGGTGATCATATGATTTTTTTTTTTTGGCTTCTGTTTATGTGGTGTACCACAGCTATTGATTTGGAGATACTTAACCATCCTTGCATCCCTGGAATAAAACTAACTTGGTTGTGATAATTTTTTTTTAATATACTATTGATTCGATTTGTAAGGATTTTGTTAAAGATTTTAGCATCTATATTCATCAGGAAAATAGGTGTGTAGTTGTTTTCTGTCTTTCTTTTTTTTTTTAGTCATGTGTGTTCCTAATTTTGGTGTCAATGTGATTCTGGTTTTATGGAATGAATTAAGGAAGAGTCGCTCCTCCTTGATTTTCTGCAATAGTTTCAGTTGAATTGGTATCAGCTTTTCTTTACATGTCTGATAAAATTTGGTTGTGAATCTGTCTGGCCCTGGGCTATTTTTCTTGGGAGATTTATTTTATTACTGATTTAATTCCATTGTTCACTATTGATCTATTAATGGTTTCTATTTCTTTTTGACTCAATTTTGGGAGGTTGTCTGTTTCCAAGAATTAATCCATTTCTCTAGGTTTTTCAGTTTGTTGCCATAGAGTTGCTCATAGTAGTTCTTGATGATTTTTTTATTTTTATTTTTGTGGTATCAGTTTAGTCCCCTTTGACATTTCTGATTGAATGTATTTGAGTTTTGTCTCTTTCTTTCTTGGTCAGTCTAGCTAGTGGTCTGTCAATTTTGTTTATTCTTTCAAAAAAGCAACTTTTTGATTCATTGATCCTCTGTAAATTTTTTTGGTCTCAATGTCATTAAGTTATGCTCTGATCATTGCTATTTATTTTCTTCTGCTACCTTTGGATTTAGAATAAGCCACCACACTCAGCTAGTTTTATTTTTTCTTATTTTTGTGTTGCTGGGGCCCCTTGCCACTACTGCCCAAAGGTATGAGTCAGGGTGGGGTGCTTAGAAAGTGGTACACCAAGAGTGATACTGGATCAGAGATCTAACCCTGGCAGTCTGTCTTTCTGGGATGAAAAGACAGCTTTTGAGGGTCCCCATCTGCTCCCAACCACAGACTGGAGCAAGCCCAGGACAGATCTCAAATTCTGGGGTGAACTATTTGCTCTGAGTGTGGAAAGCCCCTCCCTCACTTCAAAACAAACAGCTTAGTCTCTGGGCAGAAAACCAACTGCCTGCAGAAGCCACTATTGATGCATTAATGGGCACTGATCAAAAATGATCTTTCTCAGAGACCCAGATTTTAAAACGCATACAAGACTTTGCTGGGTTTCTTTTTCTCTCACTAACTCTCAGTCTCCCCCTGAAACAGCACCAGGCACCCAGGAGAAACAGGATGTTCTCTCAAAGCCTGCATTACACAGATACCTGATTGGAAGGTAGGTCTCAGTTTTCAATCCGGTTCCGTGGTCCAGGGATTGCACTCACTTTTTTTCTGTAGAGTGCCATCTTGGGGCTTTTTGCCCATTCTTTTCCCCCTGAGATCCAGGGTGTCCTCTGCTATTCTGATGAATTTCTATTTTTCTTCTTGGATTGGGGTTTGTTGTATTGGTTTTTCCACAATATCCCACACTGTTCCAGCAGGTGTGGTGTGCCTGGAAACCTCTAATCTGCCGTCTTGAAAACAGAATTTTTTTGTGTGATATTTACGATTTCTTCCATCAATGTTTAGTTGTTCTACTTATAAAGATCTCATACTTTCCTGATTACTTGTTCCTTGTTTTTTACTTTTTTAATTTTTTGTTCTTCTTAAGGCTATTATAAATGAAATTGAGTTATTGCTCTCATTCTTTAATTGAACTTTATTGATATAGAGAAAGATTTTGAACATTAATTTTATATGCTGATATTTACTGAAGTCATTTATCAAGTCTACATGTCTTTTGGAGGAGTTCTCAGGATTGTCTAGATAGAAGATTATATTATCAGCAAACAGATAATTTGGCTTCCTATTTTCAATGTGGATGCTTTTCTTTATTTCTTTTTTGTGATTGAGCTGACTGGGACTTCCAGTATTATACTGAATAGGAGTCGTGAGAGTAGAAATCCTTGAGTTTTCCCAATTCTTAGACAAAGTGCTATAAATCTTTCCCCATTGAGTCTGATGATGCCTGTGAGTTTGTCACATATAGCTTTTATTTTTTTGTATGATGTCATGTTTGTTGAGGGTTTTTGTCATAACAAGATGTTGAACTTGATCAGATGCTATTTCTGCATTTAACAATATTGTCATATGGATTTTTTAAACCTTCTATTTGTGTGGCAAATCACATTTATTAATTCACATTTGTTGAACCATCTCTGCATCCTTACAATAAAACCCACTTGATCATAATATATTATTATTATTATTATTATTATTATTATTATTTGAGTTGGAGTCTCACTCTGTTGCCCAGACTGGAGTGCAGTGGCTGCTTCCGGCTACCGCAGCCTCAACCTGCTGGGCTCCGGCGATCCTTCCGCCTCAGCCTTCTGAGTAGACAGAATTACAAGCATGCGCTACCACGCCCAGCTGATTTTTTTATTTATTGTAGAGATGAGGTCTTGCTGCCCAGGCGGGTCTCGAACCCACGGGCTCAGGCAATCCACTCACCTCAGCCTCCCAAAGGCACGGGATTACAGGCTGAGCCACCAAGCCCGGCTCATAATATATTATTTTTGATGAGCTGTTGGATTTGGTTTGCTAATAATTTTTAAAGATTTTTAAAATAAATGTTCATTAGAAATATTAGCCTGTAGTTTACTTTTTGTTGTGTCCTTGCTTGATGTTGGTATCATAGTTATGTTATGGAGGAATCTCTTCATTTTTTTTTGGAATAGTTTCAGTAAGATTGGTACCAACTCTTTGTATATCTGATAAGATTCAGCTGTTAATCAGTCTTGTCCTGAGTTTTTTTTGTGTGTTAGAATATTTTTCATTACCAATTCAATTTTATTATTTGTTATTGGTGTGGTTAGGATTTCTATATAGTCCTCGTTCCATCTTGAGATTTTGTATGTTTCCAGAAATTTATGTTTCCTCTAGGTTTTCTACTTTTTGTGCATAGAGGTATCTATAACAGTCTCTGATGATCTTTTATATTTCTCTGATATCAGTTGTAACATCACCTTTGTCATATCTGATTGTGTTTATTTAAATCTTTTCTCTTTGTTAAACTAGTTAGTGGTCTATCTATTTTGTTTATCATTTCAAAAAAGCAACTTTTCTTTCAGTTGATCTTTTGTATCCTTTTTTGGTTTAAATTTTGTTTAGTTCTGTTTTGATCTTTTTTTTTCTAGCTTTGGTTTGTTTTGTTTTTCTAGTTATTTGAGTTGTGACATTAGGTTGTTAATTTAAAATCTTTGTCTTTGATGTGGCCGTTTAACACTATGAAGTTCCCTCTTATCACTGTTTTTTGGTATATTACAGAAGTTTTGTTATGTTGTCTTTCTATTTTCATTCATTTCAAGTGTTCTCGAATTTCATGTATCTGAATGTCTACATCTCCAGAAAGATCCAGAAAATATTCCTGAATGATTGCCTTAAATATATTTTCCAAATTTTTAAATTTTTCTTCTTCTCACTATGAAATGCCTGTAAGTTGTAAATTTGGCTTTTTTACATAATCCAATATTTCTCAAATGCTTTGTTCAATTAATTTTTTTCTTTATTTTTGTTTGACAGGGTTCATTTGAAAGCCATGTCTTTAAGCTCTGAAAAAAAAATTATCTCCTTGTCTTGTCTATTATTAAAGCTTTCAACTATATCTTGAAATTCTTTGAGTTATTCTTTTATTTCTGGAAGTTCTATTTGTTTCTATTCATATATATATAATTTTTCATATTCTTAATTGCTTTTTAATTTATTTTTGTGATGAGCAACAAGGTCTCACTTTGTTACCAGGCTAGAGTGCCATGGCATGATTACGGCTCACCACAGTCTTCAACTACTAGACTCAGGTAATCCTTCTGCCTCAGCCTCCTGAGTATCTGGGACTACTGGTATATGTCATCATGCCCAGCTAATTTTTTTTTTAGTTTTTGTACTACTATGTTGCCTAGGTTGGTCTTGAACTCCTGGGTTCAAGCAATCCTACCATCTCAGTCTCCCAAAGTGCTGGGATTATAAACATAAACCACTACACTCAGCTGGTTTTATTTTTTTATTTCTTTGTGTTGGTTTTCAACTTTCTCTGGGATCTTACTGAGCTTCCTTAAAATTCATATTTAAAATTTTTTATCTGTCTTTTCAAAGTTTTCATTTTGGCTGGGATTCATTGCTACAGTGGTAGTGTGATTCTTTGGTGGTGTTGAAGTTGTCTTTTTGTACTACCACAGTTCTTGCACTGATTTATTCTTATATGAAGAAGCTGACACTCTGATTTTGAATTTGTTATCATTTGAATGTGACATTTTCTATTTTTTATTCTTTCTCTTTTGAAGGTGTGACTGTAGTATATATTATATATGATTGCTTAGCTTAATCTCTAAGTGCTTTCAGGGGGCCAAGGATCTGTATAGATTCCTTGGTTATAGATATATTTTGTGCAGTGGCTTTTTCAAATTCTGCTGTTGCAGCAATATATTAAGCTTGTGGACTAACTTTTTATCTTCTGTTTATTTGGGAGTGCATGTGTCTCAGGAAACTTATCTCATACTTTAACATTATGCCTTGCTGTAAGCAAGTTTTTTACTTGATGGTGCAGTTTAGTCTCAAATCCAATAGGTGGTACTTTAGAGTGAGAACTTGGGTACCCCAATGATGAGGAAAAGAACCTGCCCTGATGGGGATGGCAGAAGGAGTTCATGGTGAGATGTGTTATGTTCTCAGGAGAAATAGGGAGGAGACTTCACCAGTTCCACATCCTAGACAGGCAAGAAACTAATACACTTCCCTATGAAGCCCTGGTTGCAAGGCTTGATATCTTCAGTTAAGATAGACACTATCTCCAAGCTACAATGCAACTGAAGTCCATGAAAAACACCCATCTGGTGGCTAACAGGGAAATGATCTTGAGGCAGCACTTCTCTCCTCAACTCAAAACAGACACTCTGTAGCTAGACTGCACTTTCTTTCAAGGAATGCTACTGCTTTGTGTACAAAAAGGGAGCGGATCTCCAGTTTTCTTGCAAGCCCAGGTAGCTGGCACACTAAGCAGAGATGCAGTTGCTGCAAGCAGTGCTGGAAAGGTCAGCTTCAAGTACACTCACATTAGCCCCTAGCAGAAAAAGCTGTGTCTGAAGTAGCAGATGGGGGCGGGGGAGTGAAAGATGATCCTTCTCCACATGCTTTCAGTCACTAGTGCCTCCCATTTACTAAGGTGAAACAAAATTCTTCCCACTGAAGATCAACACTACAGTCATGTTTCTTTTGTCCCTAGAGTTGCTTTGGAAAGTTGCACTCTCCTTTACTCTAAGGATGGCCTGAACCATAAGCTAAATCTCTGGGGTTTTCATATCTCCCTAAGATCCTGCTGATTCCCTGTTGTTGCCATAATCAGAGCAGATTCAGGGGTATGTTCATAAAGGGTCTGGTAATGTAATGACATAAGAGCTAAGACTTCCCAGGCAGGATAGTAGCTCACAATGGATGCACAACCAGTATTGTGCCCAATGCCTCATTTTGGATTTGAAGAGAGTGCACTTGCACCTGCACAAGCTGTCTGGCTGGTTCTTTGCCACGAGGAAGAAGCCAAATTGAAAATAACGGTTTACCTGGACCTGAAAGGGAAGAAGCGCTCTCTGACAATTCAGGAGTCAGCAGTCTGTTGCAAGGGTGACAAGGGCAAAATAATATCCCCACCTACCTTTTCCATTGGACTCCAAGTTTCTAAGGGGATCAATACCTTCCAGATTCCTAGTCTTTCTCTTCTGCATCTAAGTTACACATTTGGGTTATCTGACAGATTTTGAAAATCTTCTCTTAGTGTTTTCCTGTAACTTTGGTCTTCTCTCTGAAGAGAACTGACATTCATTGTTCCTAGGCAACCAACTTGAAAAAAGATTAAAATATTAATGATAAAGACATTCTAATATTTATTTTAGATATGAAGCCTAAACAGTTACATAGTAATATGCTTCAATCTTTTAAAATATAAAATATTAATTTTAGAAACTTTTTTTGGGTTAAAAAAATAATCTTATAACCTTCCTTCTACTTGATTTCATTTACAAGTAAAATAAAAGATATGTAGTACTCTTGTTTTACTTACATATCTTTTTTAAAAAGAATATTTTATTTTAGAGATGTGGAGTACAATTCAGGATTATGTATACAGGTAGACATTGTACAGGTAAAGTTTGGGTTTCCCTTTGGTCCCCACCTTGCCTAGTTTGAGATCAGGTACCCTTATTGATGTTATGTCCCCATCCCCATCCCAGCAGTATCCCACAACTGCCAACCCCTTTCTGTTAGTACTATGGTAAATGTTCAGGCTACACTTACTAGTGAAAATATATGGTACTCTGTTCTTTGTGATAAATCACTGAATATTATAGACTGAATCCATGCAAGTTGCTATGAAGTCCATATGTTTGTCCTTCTTTGTGGGTACACAATATTCCATCATGTATATGTACCATATTTTTTTTACCCAGGCCACTTTCCATGTTGGTTGGTTCCATGTTTTCACTATTGTGAATAGTGCTGAAATAAAGATGTGTTTTAGGTATCTTTTTTATAAAATGATTTGAGTTCCTTCAGGTGTATTCCCAGTAGTGGGATTGCTGGGTCATATGGAAAGTCAATTTCTAGTTCTTTTAGAAATCTCCACACTGTTTTTCATGCAGGTTCAACTAGTTTGCATGCCCACCAGCAGTGTAGAAGCTTTCTCTTATCTCCACATCCTCACCAGCATTTGTTGTTTGTTTTAATTCTTCTTGGGATTAGATGGTATCTCAATGTGGTTTTGATTTGCGTTTCTCTGATAATTAGTGAGGCTGAGCAATGTTTCATGTGTCTATTGCCTGTCTGTATATCTTCTTTTGAGAAGTGTCTACTCTTGTCTCTTGTCCAATTTTTAATGGAGTTTTTTTTTTTTTTTCTTTCAGCACACTTGAATTCCTTTTAGGTCCAGGATGTTAGACCTTTGTCAGATAAACAGTTGGCAAATATTTTTTTCCCATTCTGTGGGCTGTCTCTTCTATGCCTGCTCTCTTGATGGTTTATTTTACTTTGCAGAAGCTTTTCAGTGTAATGAGGTTCCATTTATCTATCTTATCTCTTATGGAATGGACATCTGGGGTTTTGATCAGGAATTGGTTGCCTGATCAAACTATTCTTATAGTTTGAGGTTTTGCATTTAAGTCTTTGCTCTATTTGGAGTTGATTTCTGTGTATGGTGAGAGGAAGGGGTCCTGTTTCAATCTTCCGCATGTGGTCAACCAGTTTTCCCAGCACCATTTACTGAATAGGTTCTCCTTTCCCCAGTGGTTATTGATGGAGGCTTTGTCAAAGATGAGTTGGTTGAGAAATTGAGGTTTTGCTTCTGGAATCTTTATCCTGTTACATTGGTCCATAAGCCTGTTTGTGTACCAATACCAGGCTGTTTTGATTATTGTAGTCTTATAGTAAAATTTAAAGTCTGGAAGTGTGATACTTCCTGCTTCGTTTCTTTTGCTAAGGATTGTTTTGGCTATTCGTGGTCTTTTATATTTCCATATGAATTTCTGTATTGTCATTTCCAGGTCTGAGAAAAATGACATTGGTAATTTAATGGGTAGTGCATTGAATCTGTAGGTTGCCTTTTGTGGGATAGGCATCTTAACAATGTTGATTCTTCCTATCCATGAGTATGGAATATTTTTTCATTTGTTTGTGTCTTCTTGGATTTCTTTGAGCAGTGTTTTGTAGTATTCATTATAAACGTTTTTCACTTCACAAATTAGGAAATGCTGAAGTATTTCATTTTTTGTGGCAATTGTGAATGGGTTTGTGCATTTTATTTGTTTCTCTGCTTGTTTGCTGTTGGTGTATAACAATGTGACTATCTTTTGCACATTTATTTTGTACACAGAGACTTTGCCAAAGTCCTTTATCAATGCAAGGAGGTTTTTAACAAATTCTCTTGGATTGTATCATCAGCAAAGAGTAATAACTTCTTATTTTCCTGTTAGGATACCCCCTGATTTTCTTCTATTGTCTAACTGCTCTAGTTAGAACTTCCAACACAATGTTGGACAAGAGGGGTGAGTGTGGTCAGTTTTGTCTCATTCTGTTTTCATGGGAAATGCTTCTAGTTTCTGTTCATTTGGCAATATGCTGGCTGTGTGTTTTTCATAGATGGTGCTTAGTATTTTGAGGTATGTTCCTTTTATGCCTAGGTATTCAAGGATTCTTATCAAGAAACTGCTGGATTTTACCAAAAAATTTTTCTGCATCTAATGATATAATCATGTAGTTCTTGTGTTTACATCTATTGATGTATTTAATTACATTTATGGTCTTGCAGATGTTGAACCAACCCTGCATCCTGAGGATGATGGCTACTTCATCATGGTGGATGATTTTGAACTGTGTTGTTGGATCCAATTTGCTAGGATCTTGTTGAGAATTTTTGCATTTATGGACATTAGAGATATTGGCCTTTAGTTCTCTTTTTGTTGTTGTTGTTGTTGGATTTTTACCTGGTTTGGATAGCAATGTGATGTTACCATTATAAAATGATTTGGGAAACATTCCGCCTTTCAATATGCTGGAATATTTTCGATAGGATTGCTCTCAGCTCCACCTTATATGTGTTGCAGAATTCTGCTGAAAAATCATCTGGTCCAGGGCTTTTTTTTTTATAGATAGTTTTCTTATGATGTAGTCAATTTCCTGGATTGTTATTGGTCTGTTTCGTGTTTCAATGTCTTCTTGTTTCAAGCTGGGGAGGTTGTGTGATGTCAGAAAGTCCTCCATTTCATTTAGACTATCAAGTTTGTTTCCATACAGGTGTGCTTAATAATCTCTGAGAGTCTTTTGTATTTCTTTAAGGTCAGTTGTGATTTGATATTTTGCATTTCTGATTGTGTTTATTTGGGCTATTTCTCTCTTTTTCTTGGTCAGTCTGACTAAGGGTCTATCAATCTTATTTATTCTTTCAAAGAACCAGCCTTTTGTTTTGTTGATTTTTTTCTGATATTTTTGTCTTCTATGTCCTGCATTTGGTCTTTTACTTTGGTGATCTGGATTCTTCTGCTGAAGTTAGAGTTTTGGTGGTCTTTTCTTTCCAGCTCCTTTAGGTGATTTGCTAGGATTTTCTTGATGGATGTTTGTAGAGATATAAATTCCCCTCTTAGAACTGTTTTACTGGCATCCCAGAGGTTTTGGTAAGATGTTTCTTCATTTTCATTTTTTTTCAGGAATCTTTTAATCTCTGTTTTGATTTCTGTGTTGATGTAGTAGTTGTTTAGCATCATACAGTTAAGTGTCTATGTCTTTGTGGGTTTTGGGGAAATTTTGTTGGTGTTGATATTTATCTTTATTTCACTGTGGTCTGAGAAGGTACAAGGCAGTATTTTAATCTCATAAAATTTGATTATTCTTGATTTATGGTCAAGGATGTGATCAGTCTTGGAGTATGTTCCATGTAGCAATGAGTAGACTGTATACTCTGCAGTTTTGGGGTGTAGCGTTCTGTAGGTACTTATTAAGTCCATTTTGTCAAGTGTCAAATTGAGGCTCTAGATCTCTTTGTTGAATTTTTTGCCTTAATGGTCTATCTAGTGTTGACAGCGGGGTATTTAAGCCCCCAGCTTTAATAGTGTTAGAGTCAACATGTTCTTTTAGTTTACTTAATTGATACTTTATAAATGCTGGTGCTCTTGTGTTAGGTGCGTGTATGTTTAAGATGGATATTTCTTGCTGATGGATTTAACCTTTTATCATTATGTAGTGTCCTTCCATATCTTTTTAAACTTTTGATAGCTTAAAGTTTGCTTGTCTGATATTAAGACAGTGACTCCTGCCCTCTTTTGTGATTCATTTGCCTCAAATTTTATTTTCCATCCTCTAACTTTGAGTCTTTGTGTGTCCCTTGTGGTGAGATCAGTTTCTTGGATGCAGCAAATAATTGGGTCTTTTTTTAATCCAGTTTGCAATTCTGTGTCTTTTCAATGGTGCATTTAGTCCATTCTTGTTCAGGCTGATTATTGAAATGTTATTGTTTATCCCCATCAAGTTTTTCCCCATAAAGTTTTTTCTTTGTTTCTTTTCTTTGTTTATTGTTTATCCCCATAAAGTTTGTTTTCTTTTTTTGTTTTCTTTTATTGTTTATCCCCTTAAGTTTGTTTTCTTTTTTGTTTTCTTTTATTGTTTATCCCCATAAAGTTTGTTTTCTTTTTCTGTTGTCTTTTATTGTTTATCCCCATAAAGTTTGTTTGTTTTCTTTGTTTATTGTTTATCCCCATAAAGTTTTTTCTTTGTTTGTTTGTTTTCTTTTAACTTTTGGGTTGATATATGCATATGTTTTCAAGTTTGCAGTCATGATTTATTCTCTGTTGATTCTGTGTTCTCCTGTTTTTTTGGGAAGTGTGTGGTCATTCCTTTTTTTTTTTTCTTTCTTCTGTACTTTATACCTTTTTAACCATCTCCTGTAGAGCTGGTTTGAAAGCAGCATAATCTTTTAGGGATTGGATGTCTGGGAAGAATTTTAATTATCTATCACTGATGAAACTGAGCTTGGCTGTGTAGGGAATTCTTTATCTTTGAGGAATTTGAATATTGGAATCCAGCACCTTCCAGCTTGTAATGTTTCTGCTCTTAGGCCTGCTGCTATTCTGATTGATTTTCTCTGGTAGGTAGTCTAGCCTTTCTCTCTTGCTGCCTTTAGGACTTTTTTCTTTTGTACCCACTTTGTGTTGGTGAATTATTATGCTTCCAGGGGTTGGTCTACTCATTGGATGTCTTGCAGGTGTTCTCTGTATCTCTTGTGTTTGAATGGTCACATCCCTGGTGTGATGAGGAAATTTTTCTTGGATAATCTCCTGGAATACTTGCTCCAAGGTGATCTCCATTTCCCTTTTTCTTCTGTGATACCAAACAGAAGTAGGTTCAGTCTCTTAATCTAATTGCACATCTCTTGGAGGCTTTGTTCTTTCTTTATGAGTTTTCGTTCTATCTTTTTTACAGATTGGGTTAATTCCATGTTTTGGTCTTCAAGTTCTGAGATGTTTTCTTCTGCTTAATTCTCCTTTCCATGTTTGTCATCTTGTTTATTCTGTGAATGAATTTTTTTTATGGCCAAAATCTCTGTTACAAATTCTTTCAGTGTTGCATCTTATCTTTCTTGTGTCTTTTTCTCTCTTTCCATCCATCCACTAATACCTGCTGTATCTGGGGCCAGTCATTGTTGACTTCCATCATCTGTACTCTGAGATGTGATATTTCAGGTGTTTTTTCTTTGTTACACTGGGAATTACCTGTGTTCTTCCATTGATTTTTTTTCCCTCATTTGTGACAGATTGCTTTCTTTTCTCTTTAGTTTCATTATTCAGTTGTAGTGGGAGAGGATTTCACTTCGGATGTTTACTCAGCCTTCTATTCTTCCTTGATCAGGGCTCTGGATTTCTTCTATTTTGAAACAAGTCTGTGGATGGGAAGCTTCGCTGTCTCTTGTAGTTTTGAGAGTTGAATAAGGTGGAGGATTGGGAGCTAGGATTCCGAAATCACTTTCAAATTACAATGTTCATTAATCACTGTATGTGTTCCCTGAGACCCATTCCCTACCACCACTCTATATGATGATGCAATGGGTATGTGTGTGTACCCCTGAGTATACAGTATAGTAATGAGAAGAACAGAGAAAACTGGAATAAAATAAGATGTACAAAAATTAAACAAAAATCACAAAACACAGAAAAACCAAGACAGAAACCAAAGCAGAATACAATTGCACACACACACACACACACACACACACACACACACACACAAACACACCAAGAAGCAAAACAAAATGGAAAAAAATAAAGCAAAAAAAACAAAAAAAAATAACAAGAAACAAAAAACAGGAAAACCAAACATGTATGCTCATGTACACACACACACATGCCCTACACAACATGAAAACAGAAGAAAAAAAGAAAAGTGAGAAAAAAAGGAATTCAAATTCAACCCTCACACATACACATTCACACACACACAAAGCCAAAAAAGGGAAGAACATAAAATAAACAGAAAAACTGAAAGATGAAAAACCATTCACATATACACTTAAACAGAATACAAAAAAGGAAAGAAAAAAGAAAAAGGCGGGGGTACAATGCAGATCGAATCTTCACATACATATTCATGCACAAAGGAAAATTTAAAAAATGTAAAACAGAAACACAAAACAACTTGCCCTCTTGTGGCATGTTCTGCAATTGTTCCTCTCAGCTGCTCACAGGTAAGCCCCTCTGCTGTTTCCTGTGGAGTTGCAGTCTTATTCACAACCTCCCCTGTGTCCAGCCAGGGGAAGGAGTTGGAAGTGATGGGGGTGGGTGAGACTTCAGTTCTCCCTTCCCACTCTCATATGGTCAGAGGAATACCCTACAGTGGGGTAAGGGCACCTCCAGCCAGGTTCATCCTAGAGTAGAGTCCTCCTATTACAGCTGACATCTAGTCTGTACCCGGGTTTGTCCCTCTCAGTCATGCCCCAGCCATGTGGGTCTGATGTTCAGAAGATTGTTGAGGAATAAGGGGTTGAGTTAGCTCTGGATTCACCACTGATTTCTTTGGGTATCTTCCTCATCCTTTTCTGGTCACATGCTTTGTCCTGAAGCTGAATTAAGGTAGAGTGTGGAGCACCTGAGAAACAGCACTCATCCTGTTTCTCTGGAGTTTGTCCTTTGGGTATATTCCCTCTGGATCATGATCAATCACTGAATAGTTAATCCACTGGTCACAGAGCTAAGGCCTGTCACTCCATGGTGAGCAAGCTGATGCATTTTCCTGCCCAGTTTTCAAGATTGTGGCAGGGTGTCTCTTTCATCTTTTCCAGTGGGGTTCTACCTCTGGTCTCTCTTGCTATGCTCCCTTTGCATGCCTTGCTGCCAGTGTCCAGCCAAGTGCTGCAGTGGTGATGCAGAGCCTGGAGCTAACAGTCACTCCCAGCAACTTCTTCTCAGGAAGAGCTTTGCTGATTTTTTTAAAATGGCACTCAGCTTCTGCACCCCAGGAAGTGCTAGGGTACAAACAGAGCAGCTATGGCACCAGTCACTTCACCAGGAGAACCTTGATCACTTGCTCCCGGATCCCCACTCATTAAGTCACTCACAAGTCCTCTTACTTACCATCACATATGCAAAATTATCCATACACTCATTCACACTGGGAATTGTATAGTCTGACTGGCTCTGCTGCCATCTTCCTCTCTTCTTCCTTATACAACCTTTTAATCTTCAAAATAATAGTAATGAAAAAGGAAAATAAATCCAGTTAAATGCTCAAACTACTCATAGACCATGTTTTATTGTCTGTGTAGCAACTTTAAGTAAAATGTGACCCTATTATATAACAAATAATCAATAAAGAATTAGTCTTATTTAAAGGAAATGATATTCTAAAATTGCAACTTGTTTTAGATTCTGCATAAAAGCTGTTCTTGCTGAAATATTTATTATTTTTATGCTGCTAAATTTGAGTTGAATACAAAAGTGAATGAACTAATTGAAGATCAAAAATACGTATTTTGCAAAAATTATGAATTGGAAAGAGGCATTTAGATGTCACATATTTAGAAACCTGCATAGAATCTTTACTGTATAAATAAAAATTTGAATTTGATTGTCAAAAATCAACATGGTTAAAATTTAGAATTACATTTTTATTCTGCTTTTGTTGAACATTTCTTTTTCTTTTTCTTTCTTTTTTTTTTTTGAACTGGAGTCTCACTCTGTCACCCAGACTGGAATGCAGTGACCGCTCCCGGCCACCACAGCCTCAACCTGCTGGGCTCTGGCAATCCATCCGCCTCAGCCTTCCAAGTAGCCGGAATTACAGACACGCGCTACCATGCCTGGCTGATTTTTTGATTTATTGTAAAGATGAGATCTTGTTGCCCAGGTGGGTCTCGAACCCGCAGGCTCAGGCAATCCACTCACCTCAGCCTCCCAAAGGCACGGGATTACAGGCTGAGCCACCGAGCCTGGCTGAACATTTCTTTTTCTAATGCCATAATTGTATATTTTGTAATAGTATGTAATAAGCAGATGCCAATTTCATTAAGGAAACATTAAAAAGACATAGTAACAAATGTTTGTTATTATGAACAAATTTTATATATATATATAAATTGTATATATATCTTTCTAACTTAGTCAAAGCCAAACCAATCACTTAAAAATACATCTCATAAAGTTTTAATTTTATTTATTATTACAGGCACATTTTGAAATAATCTGTATGTAACAGTATTTTCTTTTTAATATAGTTTAAATGGGGTTGCTTTGGTCAAAATGCTTTAGCAAAACTTGCATATTTTATCACCTAAAATTTTTAGGGGATTCTGATTTTTAAGTATCATTCTTCCAGTGAATTTCTCAGTTTCTATTTTTTTTCTGGGGTTAACAAAACCTGTTGTCAATTGTTATCAAATGTAACCTTATTTAATTTTTGACAGCTTAACAAAATCTCTCTTAATTTTAATTTCTTAAATTACTAACATTGGTAAAACAAAATAATGATGTTCTGATAACAAAATGATATAGCATACTGTGTCAAATAATATCTCTGAACACTATCTAATGGATCGATCTATCTCTAAAAATTAAGACAATGTTTTATATTTCTGTAGAATCATGCCATTCTATTTACCTAAGGGTTTTTTCTTTTGATGAGCATCAATCTTGGAGTAATTTAACTTAACATTATGTGAAACTTGAATTTTTACTTGAGTAGTTGAGTATAATTTTATCAATTTGTTTATTTGTAAACAAAGCCAAAATAAATTAAGTAAAGCAAAATAAAAGTAAAATATGTAGAATAAGAAGATAACTGAATAGCATTAGAATGCTGAGAAAAATATTATTAAATATCTGATGAGAAGAATTAAAATGTATAAAAATGTTATGAATATTTAGTCAAAAACTCAATCTAGATTTTTTCAATATTATAAAAGTGAATTACTCAAAGTAATTTAATAACAACAAATAATAGGAAGAATTTCATAATCATAAATGAGCATAAACATTTTAAAGAATAATTATCCAACAGATACACAAAAGTCAGATAGCGTTATGGCCAAATAGTGTCTAATGCTTATTCAAATTATTTCAATTGTTTATGCTTCTAGAATACACTTTTCTACTCAATTGATAAGGCTACATCTCCAATAATGACAAAACTATATGAATAAAAAAATTTTACTTCTAAATATTGTATAAAAAATAAATATAACTTTGAAATAAAATTCATCTATTTAATCCAACTAAAGCATGATACTATATTACAAGAAAAGTTGATCATATTGCAAGCATTGTTATAATTTATTAAACTTTAAAAATTAGAAAAGGTGAAGTACATTTTGTAAAGTATAGAAAAAGTATTTGTTACAATACCAACCAATAATTCTTTTTAAAATAACTTGTCAACTAGGGCCAAAACAAACAATAACAAATAATCTGTCAATTATCATAATGAAATACTTGAAACATACTCATTAAAGTCAGAGAAAGAAAGAAATGGCAACTCACACTAAGAACGCTCTGAGGGTTATTATTTACAATAAGACAAAATTAGACGCCATAATAGTAGAGAGGCAGTTCTGAAATTGCCATTATTTTTCAGATGATATAATTAACTTTATTTTTAATCAAAATATGCTGAGTAATTATTTATGCCTAAAAAGATAAAATAAAGGTGGGATAAGACAAATATGAAAAGTACAATAAGGGCTTTTTCCAGGAAATTAGCTCAAAAAAAATTTTATAAGCATAACAAAAGATAACACAATTAGAAAAATAGTCATAAAAATATTTTCAAAGCACATGTGAAAAATGTATAAATATTGCAAAATGCAGTTTTTCTTCTGACAATGGCAGAATATGGTATTTGAAAACAATGTTTTTGCAGAGAAAAATTAGAAAGTAAATGCAAACAAAAAAACTACCACGCTCCCTTTTTGAAACTAATAAAGAGCTACCAAGTTAGAATTTGAAAATTCATTGTAAGATTGGACAAAAACATTAGAATTTAGAAAAATCTCCAATCATAACAAGAGATTCAACATTGCTTTCTAAATGCCTACTAGGAAAAATACACACACAAAAAATTGTAAAAGCATGGAAGATTTTAATTTAATAAAAAATATGCTAATATATAATACTATTGTGCACAACTGCAGAATAAATATTATCTTGTGGACATTAAAGTTTAATCAAATTTAACCATACACTGTGCTGTATATAAGTCTCCAGAAACTTCAAAAAATTGATATTAAATATAGTTTATTCTTCTACCTAATACAAATAAAATAGACTAACAATAAATCACAAAAGAATAACTTTTATGAACCCAATTTTTGGTAACTGAGAAATACTCTTAAATTGTGTATCAAAAATAAATAATACAAAATATAAAGTAAATAAAATGAAAATCCTGCATCATAAAAGTGGTGACACACAGTTAAAATATATGCATAGAGGAAGTTTTGCAGCCTTAAACATATTTATGTAGAAAATCACAAAGACCAAAGCACAACTATTGACCTTAAAATATTTAGCACCCGTCTTTGTTCCACTGGTCCCTTTGTTCATTTCTATACTATTACCATAGAGTTTTAATCAATGTGTTAAGTCAAGTACTTGTGTAGTACTGCTTTTAAGCATGATGTTTGTTATTTTGAACCCTTTGACTTAAAGACATTTTTTTTAAGTTTGGCAAATTTCTTTAAAAATTTTTTTTAGATTATTTGAAAGCGCATTAAATTTTGAGACTAAAATTTGGAGAAATTATATTTTAAATTGTTTAGCATTGCCTTTTAAGATCATTTTATAACTCATCAATTATACAAGTTATTTTTTAGTGCTTTAAACATCTATTTTTAGATTTATTCTGAAGTATCTTTGAGTTTAATTTCTATTGCAAATTGTGCTTTAATTTGTATATTTTATCTCTGTTGCTGATTATATGAGTGAAATTGTATTGTTTTATTGCATTAGTCTTATATCCAGTAACAAACATTACTTAATTCATTTATTATAATAATGTTTGCATATAATTCTTGTTTTCCTATGTAGACATTTATATTATCAAAGAACAATGACAGTTTTTTATTTACATTTCAAAAAAAGCTTTCTTTTGAGGCTTGTCTTGCTAAACTGATTAGAATATGCAGATTCATTTTTAATATATATAGGGATAGCGAACATTTTGTTCTTATGCAGTACGTGTACTAGGTCTCTAGTAAGTTAAATGTTTTTGTGGTATTTTGACAAAATAGCATTTGAAATAATTTTTTAAAATTGCTTTTTTTCTAATTTTATAGAATTTAAAAATAATGTACATACTTTTTAAATGTTTTACACAAAAATGTTGTATATGTAAAATATTTAATTTATTAGTGTTATGTCTTACATTAAAACTTTTTCTAGAGCCAGGCTCGGTGGCTCAGCCTGAAATCCCACACTTTGGGAGGTTGAGGTGAGTGGATTGCCTGAGCCCATGGGTTCAAGACCCGCCTGGGCAACTTGGCGAGACCTCATCTCTACAATAAATCAAAAACCAGCCAGGCATGGTAGCGCACGCCTGCAGTTCCAGCTACTTGAAAGGCTGAGGTGGAAGAATCGCCGGAGCCCAGCAAGTCAAGACTGCAGTGGCTAGGAGTGGCCACTGCACTAAAGTCTGGTTGCAGAGTGAGACTCCAACTCAAAAAAAAAAACTTTTTCTAAATGAAAATATCAATAAATTATCTGAATAAAGTTAAAATTTGTTTAGAAATTTTTATTCTATGTTCATGTGTAATTAACTTAATATTTTCAACACCTGGATTTTCTATTTCTGGTTTTATTGTCAAGATTATACTGGCATCATAGCTGTGATGGAGAGTATCCTTCACACATATTATTTTCTGGTATACTTTATATAATATTAGAATTATTTTCCCTTAAAAGTTTTGTAGTCTTTTTTTTCTCTTTCAGTGTGGCAGGTTAGAGGCTTTCAAGCATGCCTCACCCATTGGAACATTGTAAACTAGTGTGGAATGACCAACGCAGTGAACCCCAATTCAAGAAAGGAAATGGATATTCATCAGAATGGCAAAGGATACCACAAATCTTATGGAGAAGACTGGTTAATAGCCCTTATGATGAAGCTCCACATACAAAAAGTGAGTGTGAACCCAGAACACATGGAACTGAAAACTCACCTCTGAGACATAACTTGCAATCAAGGATCTGCATAACCCAGGTCATAGAAAAACACCCCATTTATCTTGGGACCTGGAGCCATTTTGGGGGAGGCCAAGAGTTGGTCAGAGAGAAAGACACCCAGTAAAGTCATAGGTGTGCTCCCAAATCCAGGTTGGTGAGGAAAACACCATTTTTTACCGGAGTCCATAGTCATAACAACAACAAAGACAAGGCTGCTCACTCTGGAGTAGAGGAAGGCCTTATCAAAGATGGAACAAGGGGGATTGTGAAGATCGCCCCAGAGTTAGCAACTGGAACTGAGATCATCTTAGCCTGTGACTGGGAGAAGCAGGGTAACCTCTAAAACCATGTTTTTCACGTGGAGAGACAGGCTGCCAGGGTCAGATCTTCACCCAAAATAGGTCTCTGTGTGTCACTACCTAGGTACCCTAACCTGGCCCACTCCACACAAATATGGCAAGGGTCCTTAGCAATACCAAGGAACACCCAGAATAACAGCCTAAATGATAGGAGACTAGTAGGGAGCCCCAACTCCCACACTCTGGAACCTACATCCTGAGCAAAATGAAAGTTGCAATAACTGTGATTTCTTATGAACAGTAGGTCCTGCAGCTTACATTAGTTTTGCAATCTGGAACTTTTCAGCAAGCACGACTGTTAAGAATCCCAACTTCCCTTCCAGACTAGCTGGGGTGGCATGCCCCAATAATACTGAGAAAAAGGAAAGTCCCTCACTCCTGGACAATTTAGGAGACTAAGTTACAAGAGTCCAACGGAAGGGACCTCATTCCTCTTCATTTGAATCAGTAACCTGAATGGATGGAAAGTTCTTGACACTGTGATTTCTCCTGGATTGTAAGACATGAAGCTTCCCCCTAAGTCTTGCAGGAAGTATACTCCCTCAGTACCAAGGATCAGGCAGCACCCATCTCTACACATCCGGATTGGTAGACTTAGTTGCCCCACCCTCCCTGGGAAGCCATCTATGTGCAACTGCACAATGAGGCCTGTGTTTCATGCCCTAACACACCCACTTACCTGAAATAGCAGCCTGAGCCACCTCTTCCACTGGTGGTAGAGTCCTTGGTGCTGCACTGCTCTCTCTATTCAATGCCTAGACACATCCTTAGGTACCTGAAGTTCCCAACCTTCTAGATTAGGAACATAGACCACTCTCCTTCCTAATCAAAGAACTTGAGGCAGCAGGGGTCCCCTAACACCCCAAAAGCAATTGCAACAAAAACTAAAATAAACAAATGGGACTTAAGCTAAAAAGCTTCTGAACAGCTAAACAAATAATCAAAAGAATGAACATAAAACCTACCGAATGGGAGAAAATATTTGCAAATTATGCCTCAGACAAAGGGCAACTATTCAGAATCTAAAAGGAAATCAAACAACTCAACATGAAACAAACAAATAACCCCATCAAAATGTGGACAAAGAACATCAGTAGAAACCTCTCAAATGAAGATACACAAGCAGCCAACAAACAAAAAATGCTCAACATCACTAACAATCAGAGAAATACAAATTAGAACCTCAATGAGATATAACCTCACACCAATCAGAATGACTTATAAGAAAGTCCAAGAACAACAGATGTTGATGCAGTTGCGGAAAAAAGAGAATGATCACCCACTATTGGTGGAACTGTAAACTAGTTTAAACTCTATGGAAAACAGTCTGGAGATTTCTCAAAGAACTAAAAATTGAATTAAATTATCATTTGACCTGAAATTTCACTAATAGGGATTTACCCAAAGAAAAATAAATCAGTATATGAAAAGGATATCAGTGCTTGTAAGTTTATTGCTGCACTATTCACAATAGCAAAATCCTGAAACCAACTGAAGTACCCAACAATGACTGACTGGTTAAAGAAAATATGGTATATGTACACTATAAAATACTATGCAGTCATTAAAAAAATGAAATCATGTCTTTGCTAGTTATATGGATGAAGTTGGCGTTCATCCTCCTAAGTGAACTGACCCAGAAACAGAAAACAGAACACCACATAGTCTTACTCATTTGTTGAAGCTCAATGGTCACCAAGATGAAAATAATAGACACTGGGGCATCGATAAGGGCAAAGGGGTAGGATGGTTAGGGTTTAGAAATTATTTATAGGAGCTGGGTTTGGTGGCTCAGCCTGTAATCCCAGCACTTTGTGAGGCCAAGGCGAGTAGATTGCCTGAGCCTGTGGGTTTGTGACCCACCAGGGCAACTTGGCGAGACCTCATCTCTACAATAAAGCGAAAAATTAGCCAGGCGTGGTAGCACGCACCTGTAGTTCCAGCTACTTGGAAGGCTGAGGTGGAAGGATCGCCAGAGCCCAGCAGGTCGAGGCTGTGGTGGCCGGGAGCATGCCATCGCACTCCAGTCTGGGTGACAAAGTGAGACTCCAACTCAAAGAAAAAAAAAAGAAAAGAATTATTTATGGGGTATAATGTTCACTATCTGTGGGATGGGCCACCTGAGACCCAACTTCCATCACTACATAGTATGTCTATGTAATGAACATAACTGTGAACTGTCTGAATCTTAAAAAAAAAAAAGGAAACCATCTGAATCTTAAAAAAAAAAAAGAAACAAAATTTTTGTAAAGCTTTCCTCTTAAAATGTTCAAGCCATATAATTTGTTATAGGGAAAGAGAGAGAAAGAGAGAGAGAGAGATACAGAGGCAGTGACAGAGAGGAGGTTGATTGTAACTTATTTAAATTACTACGTGGTCAAATATTCATTTTATAAATTATTTGTGAGAAAGTTTGGATATATTCATATATTTTATATAGAAATTCCCTTTATTTACCAACATATGGTAAATAATTAGTATTTTGATCATTTCTAAACATCTACTCTAGCTAAATTGTTAGTTTCTTTTTAGCTTTTTAATACTTTTAAAATGCCCTTTACCTCCAACAACAACCACTAGGGAGAAGAGAACCTATTCAGTAAACAGTTCTGGGAAAACTGCCTGACCACATGCAGAAGGTTGAAACAGGACCCCTCCCTATCTATCACCTAACACAAAAATTAACTCTAAATGGATCAAAGACCTAATGTAAAACCTCAAACTATAAGAATCTTAGAAAATGCAGGAGACACCCTTATGGAAATTAGAACTGGCAAGCAATGCCTGATCAAAACCCCAAATGCCCATACCATAAGAGATAAGATAGACAAGAGGGACCTCACCAAACTGAAAAGCTTCTGCAAAGCAAAAGAAACCATCAAGAGCATAGGTAGACAGCCCACAGAATATATATTTGCCAACTGTATATCTGACAAAGGCCTAACATCCAGAATCTACAAGGAACTCAAACATACTAAAAGGAAAAAACCAAATAGTCCCATTAAAAAGTGGGCAAAAGACATGAATAAACATTTCTCAAAAGGAGATATACAGGCAACCAACAGACAAGACACATGAAAAAGTGCTCAGCCTTCATCAGAGAAATGCAAACCAAAACCACATTGAGATACCACCTAACCCCAGTAAGAATGGCCATCATTAATAAAACAAACAATAGATGCTGGTGAGGATGCAGAGAAAAAGGAATGCTTCTACACTGCTGGTGGGAATGGAAACTAGTGCAATTTCTTTGGAAGACAGTGTGGCGATTTCTGAAAGAACTAGAAATTGACCTCCATATGATCAAGCAATTCCCCTGTTGGCAATATGACCCGGAGGAACTTAAGTCATTCTGCCATAAAGGTACCTGCACACACATGTTTCTTGCAGCCCTATTCACAATAGCAAAAAAATAGAACCAATCAAGCCGCCCGACAAAGCTGGACAGGCTGAAAAAAAAAATGTGTTATATATACACAATGGATTATTATGCAGCCATAAAGAAAGACAAACATATGGACTTTGCAGCAACTTGGATGGACTTAGAGTCTATCATACTCAGTGAGCTATCACAGAAACAAAGAACAGAGTACTATTTGTTTTCACTCATAAGTGGACATTGAACAGTTATCATAATACTATAAAAAAGGGATTGACAGTAATGGGAAACTGCTGGGAGAGGGGGTTGGAATTGGCAGTTAAGGGAAACTGCCAGGGGAGGGCACACCTCATCAACAAGGATACCTGCATAATGAACATTTGTATACCTAACCTGAATAGTACCCCACATATCTTTAAAATGAAATTTTTTAACATGAAAATAAATAAGTTAATAAAATGCCCTTTAATAAATGTTTAGTTTTTTATTAAATTTTATTTTATTATAGAGACGTGGGGTACATGTAAAGATAAACTACACAAGTAAGCTGCATGCAGGTGAAGTTTGGGCCTCCTACTAGCCCTTACTACCCCTGGTATAGGACCAGGTACCCTTTGTGTTGTTATACGCAGCCTCTTCTTTCCTCCCTTCCCTGGCAGTGCCTAGTGACTGCCAATCACTCCCTGGTACTAAAGTGATTAATGTTCAGACCCCACTTATGACAGAACATTCACTATTCAGTTTTTTGTTTCTGTAGTACATCACTAGGTATGATGATCTGCATTTCCATCCTGTTTGCTGAGAAGTCCATGATTTTGTTCTTCCTTATGACTGCAGAATACTCCAGATTGTATACGTACCATATTTTCAGTATCCAGTCCACGTTAATGGGCAGTAAGGTCCATTCCATGTTTTTGCTATCGTGAATAGTGTAACAATAAACATCATAGATGCTAGGTGTTAGGCCTGTGTCATATGCATAATTTGCAAATATTTTTTTCCCATTCTGTGGGTTGTCTCTCCACTCACTCAATGGTTTCTTTCACTGGGCAAATGATGTTCAGTTTGATGAGGTTCCACTTGTTTATATTAGCTTTTATGGCATTCACTTTTGGGGACTTAGTCAAGAATTTGTTGCCAACTCTAATGTGCATAAGGAGTCTTACAGTTTGAGGTTTTATGTTTAGGTCTTTAATCCATTTGGAGTTGATTTTTGTATATGGTGATATGTAGGGGTCTAGTTTTATTCTTCTGT
The DNA here is from genome assembly GCF_000164805.1 of Carlito syrichta. Classification (NCBI taxonomy): domain Eukaryota; kingdom Metazoa; phylum Chordata; class Mammalia; order Primates; family Tarsiidae; genus Carlito; species Carlito syrichta. Next base: position 201,288 of record NW_007082943.1, read on the forward strand.
ATGTGATCAGCCAGTTTTCCCAACACCATTTACTAAATATTGTCTCCTTTCCCTAGTGATTGTTATTGATGGCTTTGTTGAAGATGAATTGGTTAAGAGACTGAGACTTTACTTACAGAATCTCTGTCCTGTTCCATTGATCTATGTGCCTGTTCATGTATGAGTACCAGGCTGTTTTGTTTACTGCAGCCTTGTAGTAAAGTTTAAAGTCTGGAAGTGTAATAACTTCTGGCTGGTTCCTTTTGCTGAAGATTGTTTTGGCTATTCATGCTCTCTTTTGTTTCTGTATGAATTTCTATATTGTCATTTCCAGAGAAAGATGATGTTGGTAATTTGATGGGTATTGCACTGAATCTGTAGATAACCTTTGGTAGGGTGGATATCTTGACAATATTGATTCTTCTGATCCATGAGCATGGAATATTTTTCCATTTATTTGTGTCATCTTTGATTTCTTTGAGTAGTATTTTGTAGTTCTTGTTGCAAAAGTCTTTCACTTTCCTGGCTAGCTGTATGCCAAGGTACTTCATTTGTGTGTGTGTGTGGCTATTGTGAATGGAATTGTGGTTTTTCTTTGGTTCTCTGTCTGCTTGTTGCTGGTGTATAGAAATTAAACTGTCTTTTACACTTTGATTTTGAACCACGAGACTTTACCAAAGTTGATTACCAGTGCGAGGAGTCTTTTACCATTATGTAATGTCCTCCTTTGTCCTTTTAAAATTTTGTTGGTTTAAAGACTGCTTTGTCTGATATTAGAATGATTACATCTGCCCTCTTCTGTTTTCTGTTCACCTGAAAGATCATTTTCCAGTCTTCAACACTGAGTCTGTGGGTGTCCTTTACAGTGAGATGAGTTTCCAGCAGACTTAGATCATGCTTCTTTATCCAGTTTTCCACTCTATGTCTTTTCAGTGGTGCATTTAGTCTATTCACATTCAAATTGATTATTGAAATTTAAGAATTTATCCCTGTCATAGGGCTCTTTTATGTTTGCTTTGTTTCCTTTTTAACTTTGTATTTATATATGTATGCATTTTAATTTTTTGAATGCTCTGCTTCAAAAAACTCTTTGCTTTCCTGTACTTTTGTGTTGGGTATGATTGTTCTTTTTTTTTTTTTCCCTGTGTTTAATACCTTCTTAAGTATCTCCTAAAGGGTTGCTCTGGAGACAACCTATTCTCTCATTTTCTTTTATTTTTGAGGTGGTTTCACTCTGTCACCCAGTATGTTCAGGTGTGGATGACTGACTGTTCAAATTGATGTTTCTGTGCTGCAAACTCCTATTCCATCATCTTGTTCATGTCATTCTCTGACTAACCTTGAAATCAATAATACTGTTGCAGAATATATTGAAACAATATCAAATTGACTATTTAATAAATGACTATTGGATACCTACATATTTTCTCAGTAAGAATAAATAATAAAGCATTGATTTTAAAATTTCTATTAAGTTTATACTTAAAAGGGTGTTATCAGTGGCTCTACACAGTTGTGTTATATGTATTCACAAATATTGCTTATATGCACAAATGGTTGTATATGGCTTGCAGTCATTAATTATTTACATTCTACTTTTATCTGTAAGACATAAGTTAGTTATTTGGATGAATGTTGTAACAACATGGATGCATAATAGTATATCAGAATCAAATATGACAAAAAGTACAACTGTGTTTACGTTATCATTTTCAAGGAAAAAATCTAGCAGTTTTGACCTGAAGTATAAAAGGGCACAAATAAAGAATATAGCAAATTGCAAGAAGTTTGAGAAAAGTGAATTTGTTTGCTTCAGTTTAAATGCCTACACCTGAAGAGAATCTACTAAATTTGTTAAACTGTGGTCAAGTCCACTCCATTTTAATGGACATATCTGAAGAAACTATTTTAGAAATAAACTGATAAACATTTTCTTGTCAAATATTACATAATGCAGAACTAGTATTTTTTCTTATTTTTCTTAACCATTGCTTTACTCATGGGTTCCGGCGATCCTTCCACCTCAGCCTTCCAAGTAGCCGGAATTACAGGCAAGCGCTACCACGCCCGGCTGATTTTTTGATTTATTGTAGAGATGAGGTCTCACTGCCCAGGCGGGTCTCGAACCCTCAGGCTCAGGCAATCCACTCACCTCAGCCTCCCAAAGGCGCGGGATTACAGGCTGAGCCACCAAGCCCGGCTGATTAGTGCTCTTATTAAAAGAGACAAAACAGAGCTTGCTCTCTTCTATCTCTACCATGTGAGGACAGACAGAAGGTGACCTTACATGGAAGATAAGAAAGTGACCTTATATGTAAGATGAGATGAAGATCTTTACCAATAATTGAATCAATTGACATTTTGATCTTGGACTTTCTAGCCTCTAAAACTGTGAAAAAAATAGTTTGTTGTTTAAATCACACAGTCTATGGCATTTTGTTACAGTAGCCAGAGAAGACTAATACATACACTAAGCCTTTACTCTAAAGGTATGTAGTCTACTCTGTTGGTGACAGACCAAAAATATTGAGGTTGTGATTTTCCTCATGTCAGCTTGCTTGTTAGGCATAGGATTCATCCAGAGAAAGAAAAACAAGAAGAGCAGAAGATACTGCCCTCAAGTCAGCACATAGAGGAGTGTCTCAGAGATTTGGCTAAAGGAAATAAGGAGTTCATGAATATGAAGAGTGTGAAAGCTTTTCTTCAAAGGAACTGACTTTATATAAAACAGAATATAAGGAAGCTCAAGAATAAGTGTGCTCTAGAACACATAAGTGAAGGTCAAGAAAAATGAAGATTTTGTTTGTAAAATGAACAATTGTAAATAATTAGGTATTTAGGTAAATAATTTTTTATGACTGGTAAGCAATTAGGACAAGACTGATAAACAGAGAACAAACTAAACTGTAGGTCAGTTAGCTTATCAGAAAGAGATAAAACGTTAAGAAGAGCCAGTCTGGGGATCATAAAAAACTTCAAAGATTGGACTCAAAAACTGCACCTGCCTAAGTTTATTTGACTCAGAGTAGGGAGCAATTTATGTACCAAGGCATTATCTACAATAATAGTAATAATAATAATAATAATGAAATCAACCAACAAATAGTGGAGACTAAGAATTAGCAGCATTATAAAACAGGGGAGACAACTTAACAGTCAAATAAAACCATCACAAAAAATGATAGGTTCAAGGGAAAATTGTATTGGAGTAAAAAATAACAGATGGTAACTGGAATACACAAGAACAAATGAAGAGACGAAAACATGGAAAATAAGAAAATCAATATAACAAACTGTATAAGTATATACTTGCCCATCAGTCTTTTCTTAGTTTTTAAAATTAAATGGATATTATATACAGTACTAATTTGTCAGTGTACTGTGAAGATTATAAATATATAGATGTATATTGTTTTTAACAATACCACAAAAGAGTGACATGTCAATAGAACACTATAGAAAATATGTATTCGTATTGCAATATAATTAAGAAAGTAAATATCTGAGTATACTCAGGCACATTAAAACACACAGTTGACCCCTGAACAACATGTGAGTTAGGAGTATTGATCCCCCATGCAGTCAAAATTCTGTTTATAACTTTTGATTCCTCAGGAACTTAACTACTATTAGTCCACAGTTTACCAAAAGCCTTACCAATAACATAAACAGTAAATTAACACATTGTATTTGTTATGTATATTAGATTCTTACAAAAACTAAAGCTAAAGAAGAGAAAAATGTTAAAAATCATAAATAGAAAAATATATTTACTATTTATTAAGTAGAAGTGGGTTTCATAAAGGTTTTCATCCTTATCATTAGGTTGAGTTGGCTGAGGTTGAGAAAGGGTTCTTGCTGTCTCAGGAACAGGTTGAGTTGGCTGAGGACAAGGAGAAAGGGTCTTGCTGTCTCAAGAGTGGCAGAGTTGGAGGTGAAAGGGAAGGCAGGAGCAGCAGACACACTCAGTTTAACTTTTATAAGAAGAAATATAAGTGAACTCACACAGCTTAATCCTATGTTGTTCTAAGGATCAACTATTTATAGTAATCCTAAAACAACTACACTTTTATTTACTCAACAAGAAAAAGCTAAATAAATTGAAATTCAACAACTATTCTTAGATTCATCAAGGAATTTACAGGGAGAGAACACGCCGCTTCTAAAACTGGGAGACACAGGCAAATACAGAGAATCATATATTACTGAACAGAAACTCAAGAGCAGAATACTCCATAAGAAACAGAGCCTCGATCTGCTGAGCTCCAGATATCCTTCCGCCTCAACCTTCCAAGTAGCTGGAACTACAGGCACGCCCTATCACGCCCAACTAATTTTTTTTTTTTTATTTATTGTAGAGATGAGGTCTCGCCAATTTGCCCAGGCAGGTCTCGAACCCTCGGGCTCAGGCAATTCACTCACCTCGACCTCCCAAAGCGCGGGATTACAGGCTGAGCCACCAATCCCAGCTCAGAGCTGTTTGGTTTTATGCTTATAGGGGACTCTATGTCTAGCTTGCAACAACAACAAAAATGCAAGGTATGCTAAAAACAACAACAACAACTTTTAAAAAACAGTGTGATGAGACAATTCTTGCATCAAAACTATACTCAGATGTGACAATGGTGGTGGAATTATTAGAAAATTTGTAATATCTGTGATTAATAAGACATATATTTGAATGGAATCATACAAAATACTCAAACTCAGAAAATGCAGAAAAAGAGTTGAAGACAAAAAGCAAAAAATAAACAAATAAGCAAAACAGAAAAGTAAAAGGGCAATGAATGCAACGGTAATAGTAACAAATACAGAAAATATTATTCCAACTATATCCACAATCACTTCAAAGACCAGTAGTTTAAATGCACCAATTAAAAGAGACTATTAGTGTGGATCTAAAAATGAAGATGTAACTATATGTTTTCTATGAAAAAAATGTTTTTAAAAACTTTAAGTATCAATACAAATATGAATTAAAAATAAAGAGATGAAGAAAAATATAACATGCTAACACTAATAAAAAACCTGGAGTGGTTATATCAATTTCAGACAAAACAGAAATCAGAGCAAGAAACCTATCAGGAATAAAGAGGTGAGTTACATAATTGAAAAAAAAGAGTAAATTCTTCAAAAAACAAAGCAATCATTAATGTGTGTGCCTCTAAAAACAGAACATTAAATAGAAACGGGAAAAGGATATGAATAAACATTTCTCTAAGAAAGATATTCAACTGACTAATAAGCACATGAAAAGATGATCAGCATCATTACCCATTAGGGAAATGCAAATCAAAACCACAATAGCATACCACTTTTTATTCAAAAGATGGCTACAATCAAAAGTCAGAAAATATCTAGTGTTGGTTTCAATGTGGAGAAATTAGAAACCTCATCCATTGATGGTGGAAATATAAAGAAAACTGTCTTGCAGTCCTTCAAAAGGTTAAACATAGAGTTGCTATTTAACTCAGCAATTTAACTCCTAGCTATATAGCCATGAGACTTACATATATATATATGCATATGCATATATATGTGTGTGTATGTATGTAGCCATGAGACTTACATATATATACACACATATATATACATATATGTATGTATGTATATAATCTGTAAAAAATTGTTCTCTTGTAGATTAATAAAAATTTTTTTGAATATTCTATTTTACTTGTATTTATTTCTTCTATAATCTCTTTCATTTGTTAGGGATAATAAGTAATGACCTATACCACTTTCCCTCTTCCCCCAAAAAATACTTAACATTTTTTGTAGAATAGGTCTACTTATGATAGATTCGCCCAAGTTTTCTTTGTATGATAAAGTTTTATTCTTCACTCTTGGATGATTTCACAAAACATAGACTTCTAGTTTGCTGGTGTGTTTATTCTCTTAACTTCAAGTACTTCATTCTCTTTTTTCTTTCTCAGTTTCTAGTGAGAAGTGCACTGTTCCCCTTCCTTTTTCCTCTATAGGTAAGGCATTTCCTCTCCTTGCCTGTGGCTTTTACCAATATGTTATTGTTGCATTTGATTCTCTGAAGTTTCAACATGATATACTTAGCTATAAGCATTTTGATAGCTATGCTTCTTGGTGCTCTCTGAAATTCTCGTGTTTGTGGTTTGGTGTCTGTCATTAGTGTTGGAAAGTTTTCAGTCATTACTACTTCTAATATTTATTCTATTTTTCTTCTCTTTCTAGTATTGTGATTATGCATATGTCACATCTTTTGATATTGTGTCTAAAGTTCTTAAATACTTTTTTCTGATTGAATTTCAGTTTAAAAAGTTTCTATTGATCGATCTTTGATTGTATCAATTACTTCTTCAGTCATTAAGGCATACTTAATTTCTTACTGTGTGTTTTTCTTATTTAATTTCTTTTAAATTCTTTCATAAAGCATTTAAAATATATTTTTACATTACATATCTGTTTTTGCATGATGCCTACTTTTTTATGAAAGCTCTTAACATATTAATACCAGTTATTTTAATTTTTTTGTTTTATAAGTTCAACTTCTGTATCATATCTGAGTCTTTTGATTGTATTGTATATTGGCTGCTTTTTATTTTTATGTTATGTGTTGCAATTTTTTTTTGTTGGAAGCTGGATATTTTGTATCAGAAAACAGGAGTTGAGGTAAATAAACTGTTAGTATAAGGGTTTATTATAATCTTGTGACGAATAACTTTGTATTTGATGTTTGTTATAGCCATAGTGTCCATAGGATTCACATTTCTCTTGTGTACTCTTTTTGTCTTTTTCATTGGCTTTATACCTTCCTTATTTGTTCTGCTCAGGAAGAGGCTATGTCTTGAAACATTTTTGGCTATAATCCACTGTTAGACTACAGGATACCTGCTATTTTATTGGTATAATGTAGGGAAATAAAGTTATTTTATAATTGTCTGATTCTCTATTACTATGCCTGTGTCATGAGGCTGTGGCTTTTCCAAATGCAAGTATTTTTATTCCTCCTCCAGTGGTTTAGCTATTTTTCACATGACTCCTTCTTTATTTCCTGACTGTAATATTCACAATGCGCTCAATTAAAGATGAGAATACAGGTTCTTATTTATAACAGGAAGACAACACCTAGCAGTTTCAGAATTGTGTCATTATAGATTAGATTAAGAACAAAGATTGTTTTGCTTATAAATATAACCACTAAACCCTGAAAAGCATATCCTACTCACCATGATTACTATATATGAACACCCCTGTGCTACTTGGGATATTTTAAGGTTGTTGGTCAGGCTGAAGACATATGCTGAAACTTGAAGCTGAAGATGTAACAGTGTATTGGAAAAGAATGAGAGGAGATTTATACCAAAGCTTACCTTATGTCCTCTTAAGGAGAAAGGATAATAGTTGCTGGGCAGCAAAAACAACAAATATGCACTGCAACTGATAGCATGGACTCAGCATAAATAGTTTCCACCTATATCATAAGCCCATAATTTTCTTGGTGTCTTCTTTCCACAAATTGTACTACTTTCCTTATTTACTTTGATTTGAGAGCATTGGTGCTATAAATGATTATACAATTCTCCAACTCTGCATTAATATTTTTGTCTCTGTAAGTAGTATATGATGCTTGTTGATATTATGTAATTTATGAATCTTTACTAAAATATGAATCCAATCTATTACAAAGTTTTTCCTTGTTCTGAATTGTTTTTAAAGTAGAAGATTAGTCATCAGAATAGTCTTACACACTGACTTTACATATTAAAATTTTGAATGTTTTTATTTCTCTAGACAATACATATAAATAAAAAGTTATAATATTTTCACTATTAAATAATTTATAAATAGCTAATCATGCTTAAATATATGCTCCTTTATGATTACTGGTAGATAATTTTCGATATCCTGTACCACAGAGGCTTGTGAAATGCATACCATTTAAATAACTTAGTATCTTATTGTTTCATATGTTTTAATTTAGTCAGCTATATTAGAATTAAAATCATGGCGTAATATATGTAGATTAAAGAGCTGCTGGTGGCAAATGTAACATTCTTTATTACCTGCCAAAAAGTATAAGACTAAGGGTGATATCAGTATTAGTCACATATAAGAGGTACAGAGGAAAATCAAGATAAAGAGCATGTTATTCTTTAGTAATATGTCTATTCTATTTTATAATGTGTTTTATGAACAATAGATACTAAGAAAATATTTAAATGAGCAAATAATAAGAAATGAACAAAGAATTCTAAGTGGATTTTCATATTTTTAAACATGTTTCAATGTCACAACCATCATGCTTCCATTAAATGCATCCTAAGGGGACCGATATAGTACCATTTTAATTGTTACAGTTATTTATTTGTTTGATTTTTTAGCAAGCCACAAAGTATGAAGATACGGAACAATCTATTGAGTATTCTTTCACATTTCCAAAAATTTACAAATCATTATGCATAGGAGATACTCCAAAATATACAAGTGCTAATGCTTTCAACTTTTTAAAGGATAGTTTCCCTTCTAAGGCATAATTATATGCTACTTTCTTGTGAGCACTGAAGTCATATCAAAAATACTGACAAAAATTGATTTTAGTCTTATCATTGCTAGTTTATTATCAGAATGCTACTAACTCACTACAGATGTTTATCTTATTAGACTAAATTACACATTCATTGTCACATAGTTCATGTGATAAGAATAGTACATAATTCTTTTGTTGTCTAAGACAAAATCATCAAGGACCTGTAACCAAACAATTACTTCGGAGGATTAAATTTTAGCCCATCATATAGTAAAGCTCATATTTAGTCACAAAATAATTCCTTTTAAGAATGGTCATACAAGCTGGTGTCAACTTCATTGCATGAGTGTGGCACCATTAATATAATACTGTAGATGATTATGTTTTGCAAGGATGCACATTCTTTAAAATGTGAGCCTGTAGTTAAATTTAATGCTGGTATAAATAAAAATAGAGTTTTTATAGTGTCTTGTTTGAAGGCATATTTTCAATGGTATGTTTGCAGACTTGTGAAAAATTGGGAAAATATGAAAGGCAGAGTGGAAGAATATATAGCCGGTATAAAGAGGGCTTTGCTTTTGAAATCAAAATCACAAATGAAAAAAATAGTAAAAAGGGCTTATTAATATCACAGGAAAAAAGTAGTAGAAATAAACTTTATGTTAAAAGTTAGAAAATGCAACTTGTCACTCATTAAGTAGTCATTACCAGGAGTGTTAGCCTTTTTGCAGTGACCTAAGAGCAAACTAAATAAAAGGCAATATTAAGACTAGCTTCAGCAATGTGGGGTTGGGTGCTCTCAGAGATGTTTGGTTGAATGTCAGAACAGAATGCAACTTCTATGCACGAGACTGCCTGAGAACATTCTCATCTTTGATTTAATGTCATCTTCACTATGGTGACTATTATATACCAAAAAAACCAGCATAATTTATATAAAATTATAAACAACAACAGCAAAGGCAGAAATGTTGCAAATGTTTTGCTTAACATGGATAATCAATAACCATAAAATTATCCTAGCCAAATAGCTTTTCCACCCAGAAGAATCATCATACAAATTCAAGCAACAGGACATATTTAACCAACTCTGCTTTACATTTTTATACGTGATCTCCCACTATTCAGAGTTATCACACTTCACAAAAATTTGCAACTCTATTTATTCCCTTTGAGTCTTTTGGGGAAATTGCATCTTACTTTCTTGTTGCTTGACAGATTTGCTGATACTAAGCTTCCATGTATGTTTTTATTCTCATGAGATCATTTATTTTACTATTTCCAAAACTATGGAATTCAAGATTCTGAAAAATTTACGAAAGTAATTCAAGTTCTCTTTATGGTGTGACAGATCCTAAAATAAAGACTATATTTTCAATTTCTTTTTGATTATTTTTAGGTAGAAAATTTAGCATTTACTATTGATGGTCAACAACAAGAGGAATTTGGATTACTAAACTTTAAAATATTTCTGGACCTAATATATATAGATAAAAGATTCCATGGCTTACAATATTTTAAAATATAATCTTTGAACTGAACCAAATTTATCATCTATTTACCTTAGTCTTCTCTATCTATACTACTTATTCTTCTATTTTTTAAAGTTTTATTTTTCTTTTTTGAGCTCTTGCATTTAAAATATAATTTTAAAATATTATTTCTGGAAAAAGTTATGAAAATAACTTTAAAACAATTTTGGCAATTTAAATGACAATATGGCAGCAGATAATTTAATTTTGCAATAACAATATTTATATCTATGAGATTTTGACAACATATTATAGGTTATGTTTGGTTTCATAAGTTTTCAACAAAAATACATCACTGCTAATATTATCTGTCATTATATTCATGAACCATTTTAACAAGAACTTAGATTTCAGAATATATAGCATTGAGAAATATTATACTTGATATAACATCCCCCATATAGATAAAGCCCAGATGTTGTATTATAGATGCTTAACCTGCTTAGAACACATTGCATAAAAGTGACCAATACTTTCTCTTTCAACTTAAAATATCAAAATGTGTTTTAGGCCTTGACTTAAAATAATATTAGGAACAGCAACACATCTTTGTTTTTTATAGATGAGACTATTTTAAGAGATTGCAAGTACTGTTTGTTTAAAATGAGTAGAGAATATTTCTATTCTAAATTCAAAGAAATAAAATACCTTATCTCAAAATATATTTAACTTTTAAAAAATATAATAATATATATTATAGAAAGATGCTGGGGAGATCAAAGTAAGAAATAATACAGTTGGTAGTACATTATCTGTTATATAAATTAAAGCAAACCATAAAACAATACTGTATATGCTTATTTAAAAAACGTGTTGCACATAAATAAATATAAAATGCTGATTTGAATATCATATCTCATAAACACTAAATGGATGCCTGTGTTGATGAGGGGAGTAGGATTAGAAATAGGGTATGAGAGAAGAAAATAAAGTACACAATACTACAAGCTTCAACAGTGTGTTTTGAACTGGGGATATTTTAAAATCAATTTTTTGCATATAATACCCTAGTAAAACAGTAATAAACTACTACAAACTGTTTCCACTTGAATATCACAATATGAGAGAATCCCATTAGCATTTGTCAAAAGGCTGCTACTAGGATTTTCCTATGAACACTACCTTTACCCTGAAAACCGTGACAGAATTTCCACAAAGCACTGGTGGAAGATTTTGTATATTTCTTATCTTCTGTGCAACTTGAAAACCAGTAATTCTTTCTATGGTCATTAATGTACACGTCAGGTCATACAAAGTGGTTTTTCTAACCATTTTGTTCTCCACAATGGAAAAGACTTTTTGTTGTAGTTATTTTCCTTGGAAAGAGTGTCCTTCAAGGAATGTATGGTACCTAAGAATTCACATTAGGGATATTGGAGGTATACACATTCCTTGCTGTAAGCACCAGTCTTTAGCATATTTTGATATGACTGTTCAGAGAGGCAGCAAACAGAAAATAGCTCTGCAAATCTGTCTTTTGTGGGAACATTTGCATTTGTAGAGAATCTGCTTTACAGTCATTCCTTTTCTTGTTAGAATATAGGAAAAAATAACACAGCTTTATACCTTCAAATATCTGAAAGAAACATTTACCATCTATTCTGTCTGAAGGCTGCTACCTGTGAGATTTCATCTACATAATAAGGCTACCTTTAAGCAGAGCTCAGTAGCTCAGCCTGTAATCCCGCGCCTTGGGAGGCTAGTTGAGTGGATTGCCTGAGCCCACGGGTTCGAGACCCACCTGGGCAGCGAGACCTCATTTCTACAATAAATCAAAAAATCAGCCGGGCATGCTAGCGCGTGCCTGTAATTCCGGCTACTCGGAAGGCTGAGGCGGAAGGATCGCCGGAGCCCGGCAGGTCGAGGCTGCGGTGGCCAGGAGCAGCCACTGCACTCCAGTCTGGGCAACAGAGTGAGACTCCAACTCAAAAAAATAAAAAAATAAAAAAAATAAAAAATAAGGCTACCTTTGCTAACCAAGTACCCTCTTCTCTCCCTCTCATAACCTGTCTTGCACAGTAACTGGATCGAGCCTGCTTGGGGCCATACTCTCAGCCCCCATTCTTTCTGTAACCTCAACATGGCAGACAAGCTTCTGAAACACATTAGGGGTTGGAGTGCTGGAGCTTAGAAACTAATATCTCAAAATATGACACTTTGACATGCAGATTTGAAGAAGCCTCCCACAGGATGAAGTTGTTCTCCAAAGTTTCTTTATCTGCCAAAAGTCTGGAACCACTAAGGAAAACAACTGGGTTTTTTTCTCTTTTTTTTCTTCCCTTTCATGTTTTCTCATTGTCTATTGCAGAAAAAAAGATCAAGGGTATAACTGAACCTGAACAGACCCTTTTAAAAGGTAATATCTGGCTCTCGGGTTCATTCCAATTCCAAAGTGAACTATTTCTGTGCCCTGAGCATTGTCCCTAATACTCATTTATTGTTTCTCAATAGAATTTCTCTTCTCCCCATTCCTATACACTGTTTTGCTACTATAATCTGTTTTTCCATGTTGCAAGATCTCTTTCAGTAAACACAGGATGGTATATAAGTTTCTGACCCTGTTCAGAAAATAATCAGTAAAAATCAGTAGATAATCAATTTGTGATTCTTCTTGTGTCCACATTAATTTGTATGCCTTTTGTCTGATTTATCAGCCTTTTGTGAGTTAATTATTTTAGTAAATCTTCAGAGAGCAAAGAAAAAGTCTTTCCTTGGCTTCTACAGAAATAATCACTCTGTGATTCTTCTGCATGTGCACATTAATACATGTGTATGTCATTTTTCCTATTAATCTTCTTTTGTGAATTGATTTTTCAGTGAACCTAAAAAAGGGAGGCAAAGGGAAACTTTTCCTCATCCCCCACAAAAGTAAATGCTACCTGTTTTAACAAGAAGTTGATTAAGTCAGTGCTAAAGGCTTAGTGACAGTTAAAAAAAAAGTTTATGATATCAAAGGCAAAAAATTCATTTCTACAATGAATTCATAGATTTCGCCAACCATTTTGAGGAAATGGAGATGACATTTCTATGAAGAAATTTATTTGAATAATAAAAACAGAGATTCATTGAAATAATAATAATATTGTCCTTATAGTGAATAAATGAATTCCAAGGGAAAAGAACACATGAAAGACTCTAAAAAACTAATTCCATCATGTAAACTTAATTCTAAAGGGATTTGGGGGTAATATATCTTTCAGAACATGTAATCAAGGTCCATAATAATTTCATTGATACCAGTTCAGGTATATTTCTGACCAAATCCCCCTACACTCTTGAAACTGAATTCTGACTGCGCAACTTGCCAGTCTAGAGTCTGAATATTCAGAAAGGTGTTTGGTAACATTCTCCTTAGACTTTCTTTCTTTCTTCTTTTTTTTTGAGTCAGAGTTTCATTGTCACCCAGGCTGGAATGCAGTGGCACACTCACGGCCACTGCAGCCTCGACCTGCTGGGCTCAGGCGATCCTTCTGCCTCAGTCTTCCAAGTAGCCAGAACTACAGGTGGGTGTGGTAGTGCCTGACTAATTTTTTTATTTATTGTAGAGATGAGATCTCACCAAGTTACCTGGGCTGGTCTTGAACCCACGGGCTCAGGCAATTCGCTTGCCTTGGCCTCCCAAAGTGCTGAGATTACAGGCTGAGCCACCGAACGCTGCCTACTTTCAAAACATAAAATTGTATATTGCATAAATCCATCACTGAGATTGGATAGGTTTATACTAAAATAGACTGGAAATGTGTTTTTAAAAAAAGAATTCATTCTTGAGGATCATTCAGTCTTTTTTTCTACAAGTCAAGATGTACAAACTTACTTTAGTTAAAAAATTTTTTTATACTATCCCATAGAATTTCTTGTGATAACATTATAGAAGTTAGTACTGTAAAACATTTATTGCATTCATTTGAATGAAATGAATAACTTGCAACAGAGTTAGTGGCAGAGAAGGCTCTTACTCAGACTCATGAAAGACTGACATCATCAACTAGCCTATGTAAACAGCTTAGGCAGTATGGAGATAAGACTATTATCTGACTATTCAATCAAGCTGCAATTTACTGATAACCTGTTTTGCCTATTTGGCAAAGTTTCATTCAAAGAAGTATTTACCTTTGTAATTAATTTTAAATGCAAGCATGCTGGTAATTTAGTTATCAAAAATTCAATTTTAATAGTTTAGATCAAATAATGACCTAGTCTTCTTGGAAACTAAGTACAAAGATTGCTATTTGATGGATTTGTAAAAATTGTCCAAGTTTTATTAATTAAAAAATGATAATTCAACAGAAATAAAATACCTCTGGCAAGTTTTTATCCATGAATGCGCAATAATTTGAGTTTATAAAGCAAATTAAAGATAAACAGATCAACAGGAAAAAAGGCATAGAAATTTGATTAATGGCCACATGGGTACAGAAATCATTCAAAATCTGAAAAACTCAAATAAATTGCCAGATGGTTGCTGCTTTTATACCATCTTGAGGTTACAGATAGACTAAGGACTGTGAACATGGCAAAGCAGGGAGGAAAAGAAGAAGAAAAGCCTGAAGAAAAGATAGTCTTGTTATGTAGGTGAAACCTCATAGCTATCAAACCTTAGAAAGCATAGACTGTAATCTTTGGTTGAGTTAATCTTTCCCACATTTGGACAAGGGAGGCTTCAGAAAAAGCTTGCTTGCATCTGCTGTTCACTTGGTTCCTTCTACAGAGGCAAGTCTCCCATAAAAGGCATATTTTTATGTTTCTAGCTCCTTTGGATATCTGAAATAAGCTAAATCAGTTAATAAAATCAAATTGCTAGCAAAATAATATTAACCAGCTTACTCCATTTTGGTTAAAATTTTCATCTTAGTTACCTGTCTGACCTAAGAATCAATGCCTACGTGTGATTACAGTAACATTCCCATGACCACAGACCACCAGCTTTGTCTCCTTTGGGCAGGTTATGCTGACCATTGCCTGCTGACCGTTACAGAACTCCTTTGCAATAACTTCCATGTAATTGTGTGCTTTGTTAACTGAAATCAAATGTTACGCTTTGACATTTTCATAGTTTGTTCTTATATTCTATTAGTGACCTAACCAAGGTAACTCCATTGTATAATGATTCTTCTTCCTTGTCTCTATGTAACTACCTTAAACTATATCTTAATGGCAGAACTTCAGGGACTTTCTGAGCACTGGCTATACCCACCTGACATGAAATTAATCAAAGCTCCCTAACAATTGAAGTTCCCATTTTGGTTGCCAAGTCGTTAGTTAATAGTTGCTATGGTCATTAAGTTGCTATGTAGCCAATGCTGCAAATTTTACCTATAAAAGCTTGTCACAAACTGCACCAATTTGCCAAGAGTTTTTCTGGCATTTACCTACTCTTGATCTGCGTGTTTAATAAATTCATAATTAATTAGACTCAACTTGCTGGTGTAACTTCTTCTTGCTTACTCGGTCATAACATATCCATCTTAAAATATGTCAAAAAAAAGCATATTTTGGAGTAAAATATTTTTAGTTTCCTCATTCCCTAAAGGTTTGTTTTAATTGATATGTTTTGATTTTTTAAGGACATTTAAAATTAAGATTAATATAAACTGTTCATATGCATAGAAAAGCTAGTTTCTTGTGCAATTTATTATCACGGATGCTAAGATACATTTGGCCCAAAATATGGTTCCATTACAGTCCATATGATCGTCATTAATTCTTTATCTTGATTTAAGACACTTAAGGCTTCTACTATCTATACTGTCTGTGAGTCTTATTACATTATACAATTATTATATTTATAATTTATTTTATTTGGAATTTATTCAGAATAAACATGGAAGTACAATTTACATAAAAAAGTATCACAAATAATTGAACATAGAACTAAGCAGTTATGATGATGGAGTAGAAAAAATATATGATTTTTTTTTTTGAGAAACTTGCCCATGGCAGGCCTTTCTGCCATGAATCTTTCTTTTTCTTCTCTTCCTCTTGTCAATAAGCTCTGCTTTAAAACTTTGAAAAAAAAATTTTTTTAATATAGCAAATGTTTATATATTAGGGCCAGAAGGGAATGAGTAAGTCTGGGTTGTTAGTATACTGTGAAGTGCAGTGAGGGCTTGGCAATATCAAATAAAACTTGTTTCTACTTAATAATGTAGTCTAAGTCATCTTATTGCTTGCAATAGAGTTCATGTTCTGTAACTTTTCACATATTTGAAGAGCAAAAATTATCTTGCTATCCTGCATGATAGAGTTCAGCTTAGCAAGTAAAAATGGACATGATGTGAAATTCTGGATTGACAGAAGTTTATTCAAAAGTTACTTCCATCCTTGGGATCTTAGGTACACATGTAATTTTACTTAAAGCACCATTTAACTGTAAGCTATAATAAACCGCCATATGAATTTGTTTGAAAGTGTCAAAGTCACTTTATCACTTTCAAGAATTGAATTTAAATTACATTAAAAGCCCGTATGTTCATGTAATCTTTTCCAACCTCCCATCCCACATACCCCAAAATAGAGGAAATTTAGATTGAGATAGAAGAAAAAATAAAAGACAATTACATATCTCTCACTTGATATTAACTTTTTACCCCATAATAATTTTGATTTTTATGTTCATTTAAACAAAAAAATTAATACTTAAAATAAAAAGACTATTTTTCCAATCTTTATTAATGAATAAATCTCTCAAAATGAAGATTGTAGAAAATAAAGTTTTTTTTTTTTTCAATTGAGGAGATCAATTTCATATTCCATGTAAAAAAACTGTTTATAAAAGATTATGAGATCTGTGTGGAGGAAAATAGAAGAGCTTTATTTTCTGTTAAAAAAAAATCCATAGATTGAGGAGGCAACCCCCACTATCAAAAAAATGCATGCTCCAAGGGAGTTTTGGATAGAAATTATAAAGCAATTACTTCAAGACAGGGGAGAGAAGTCAGGGTAGTAAGAAAAAAAGTCTTGTTTGGCTAAATTTTTAGCTCCAAACCACAGGTCTTTCCTAATTGGCTGGTTCCAGGTGGCTTGTCAGTTGGTACTAGGTAGTCTTTTGTTTGTAACTGGGGAATTTCTAGCTGTAGTTGTTTCTAGGACCTGATCTTTGACTTGGTTGAAAGAGGAAAGAAAAACAAACAGGTTTTGCAACCCTTTGCAACACACAGTGTGCCAGCTTTTGTAAAACAGCTACTAAGTAAACTAAAAAAAGATATTGACTCCAACACTGTCATAGCTGGAGGCTTAAATATGCTGCTAAAAACCTAGATAAATCATCAAGGCAAAAAAATCAACAAAGAGATCTGGAACCTTAACTTAATATTTCATCAAATTGACTTAGTAGATACCAACAGAACACTCTACCCAACAACCACAGAATATACATTCTACTCAACATCACATGGAATATATTCCAAGATCAACCACATACTTGGCCATAAATCAAGCATGAATAAATTTCACAAGATTGAAATACTCCCGTGTACCTTCCGAGACTACAGCAGAATAAAAATAAATATGACCACCAGCAAAATTACCCCCAAACTCACAAAGACATGGACACTAAACAGCATGATGCTGAACAACTCCTGGGTCAAAACAGAAAGTAAAAGATTCTTAGAAACAAACGAAATGAAGAAATATCTTACCAAAACCTCTGGGATGCCATGAAATCTGTGCTGAGAGGGGAAATTATATCTCTATAAGCACACATCAAGAAAATAGAAACAGAACAAGTAAACAACCTAGCAAGTCACCTAAGGAAGCTGGAAAAGCAAGATCACCAAAACTGTAACTTCAACAGAAGAATACAAATCACCAAAGTAAAAGCACAAATACAGGAAATGGAAGACAAAAATACCATAGAAAAAAAATCAACAAAACAAAAAACTTGTTCCTTGGAAGGATAAATAAGATTGATGTACCCTTAGCCAAATGACCAAGAAAAAGCCCAAATAAACACAATCAGAAATGCAAAAGATCAAATCACCACTGATCTCAAAGAAAAACAATTATCAGAGATTACTATGCATACCTATATGGAAACAAACTTGAAAACCTAAATGAAATAAAGGACTTTCTGACATCACGCAACCTCCCAAGGTTGAAACAAGAAATTGAGATCCTAAATAGATCAATAACTCAGGAAATTGACTCAGTCATAAGAAAACTACTCCCCCTGAAAATACACACACACAAAAGCCCTGAACCAGATGAATTTCCAACAGAATTCTACAAAACTACAAGGAGGAGCGAATACAAATCCTATTAAAAGTATTTCAGGCAACCAAAAGATGGAACTCTCCCCAAATCATTTAATGATTTTAACATCACACTGATGCCCAAACCAGGTAAAGATCCAAGAAAGAGAACCATAGGTCAATATGAACATAGAGGCAAAAATTCTCAACAAGATTCTGGCAAATCTGATCCAACAACACATCTCAAAAATCATGCACCATGTACAAATAGGGTTCATCCCCAAGATGCAGGACTGGCTCAACTTCTGCAAGTCCATAAATGTAATTAAATAATCAACAGATGTAGAAACAAGAGCCACATGATTATATCATTAGATGTAGAAAAAGTTTTTGATAAAACCTAGCATCTGTTCTTGATAAAAATCCTTAAACTCCTAGGCATAGAGGGAACATACCTCAAAAGAGTAAGAGCCATCTATGATAAATCCACAGACAACATATTGCTAAATACACAGAAATTGGAAGCATTTCCCCTGAAAACCAGAACAAGACAAGGCTGCCCACTCTAACCCCTCCTGTTCAATGTAGTGTTGGAAGTCCTAGCTAGAGCAATCAGACAAGATATTCAAATCAAAGATATTCAAATTGCAAAAGAAGAAGTCAAGTTAATTCTCTTTGCTGTTGATATGATCCTATATGATCCTATACCTCAAAGATCCAAGTGAATATGTCAGAAATCTCTTTGCACTGATAAAGGACTTTGGCAAAGTCTTAAGGTTTAAAATAAATGTGCAAAAGAGAGTTGCTTTCTTATACACAACAACAAACAGGCAGAGAACCAAATAAAAAGCCCAATCCCATTCACAAGATACACAAAAAATGAAATGCCTCTGAATCTTCCTGACCAGAGATGTGAAAGATAATTACAATGAAAACTACAAAACGCTGGTCAAAGAAGTCAAAGACGACACAAACAAATGAAAAAGTATTCCATGTTCTTAGATTGGAAAAATCAACATTGTTAAGATGTCCATCCTACTAAAGGTGATCTACAGATTCAATGCAATACCCATTAAACTACCAGCATCATTTTTTCTCAGACCTGGAAACAATAATGCAGAAATTCATATGGAAACATAAATGACCACAGATAGCCAAAAAACAAACAAACAAACAAAAAAAACCAAAAAAAACCATCCTTAGCAAATGAAACAAAGTGGAAGGTATCATACTTCCAGAATTTAAACTTTATTATAAGTCTACAATAATCAAAATAACCTGGTATTGGTACAAGAACAGCCATATAGACCAATGGAACAGGATAGAGATTCTAGAAGCAAAGCCTCAATTCCTCAACCAACTCATCTTTGACAAAGTCTCAAACAACAACCACTGGGGAGAGGAGAACCTATTCAGTAAATGGTGCTGGGAAAACTGGCTGGCCACATGATGATAGGATCCCTACCTCTCATCATACACAAAAATCAGCTACAAATGGATCAAAGACCTAAATGTAAAACATCAAACATTAGGAATCTTAGAAAAAGCAGGAGACATCCTTATGAAAATTGGAATAGGCAACCAATTCCTAATCAAAACCCCAAAAGCCCATTCCATAAGAGATAAGATTGACAAGTGGGACTTCATCAAACTGAAAAGCTTTCACAAAGCAAAAGAAATCATCAAGAGAGTAGGGAGACAGTCCACAGAATGGGAAAAAAATATTTGCCAACTGCATATTTGACAAAGCCCTAACATCCAGGATCTACAAGAAACTCTAACCTGCCAACAGGAA
The DNA here is from genome assembly GCF_000164805.1 of Carlito syrichta. Taxonomy (NCBI): domain Eukaryota; kingdom Metazoa; phylum Chordata; class Mammalia; order Primates; family Tarsiidae; genus Carlito; species Carlito syrichta. Next base: position 221,283 of record NW_007082943.1, read on the forward strand.
AAACAAAAACAAAAAACAAAAAACAAATCCCCATTAAAAAGTGGGCAAAACACATGAACAGACACTTCTCAAAAGAAGACATAGAAGCAGCCAACAAACGCAAGAAAAAATGCTCAGTCTCATCATCAGAGAAATGCAAATCAAAACCACTTTGAAATTCATCTAACTCCAGTCAGAATGGTCATTATTAATAAAACAAAAATCAACAGATGCTAGTGAGGATGTGGACAAAAGGGAACACTTCTACACTGTTGGTGGGAATACAAACTAGTTCAACCTCTATATAAAACAGTGTGGTAATTCCTAAAAGAACTAGAAACTGACCTTCCATAAGACCCTCCAATCCCCCTTCTGGGAATATACCCAGAGAAATTTAAATTACTCCACCAAAAAGATACCTGCACACACAAGTTTATTGCAACACTGTTCATAATAGCAAAAACATGAAACCTACCATGCTGTCCATCATAACTGGACTTGATTAAAAAGATGGTGTGTATACATGATGGAATATTATGCAGCTATAAAAAGAACAAAATTATGGACTTTGCAGCAACTTGGATGGATATACAGTCTATTATGTTCAGTGATTTATCACAGAAACAAAGAACTGAGTACCACGTTCTCACTCATAAATGTACTCTGAACATTTACTATAATACTATAAGAAAGGGGTTGGCAGTAGCAAGACACTGCCAGGGGAGGGGTGGGGCACATTACAACTATAAGCATACCTGATCTCAAACCAGGTAAAGTGGGGACCAAAGGGAGGCCCAAACTTTACCTGACCACTTGTATACTTAATCCTGAATTATATCCCACATTTTAAAAATAAAAATAAATAAATAAATAAAAAGAAAGCATAGCATTTATGGGATGCAAAAATATGGGTTCCACAAGACCAAGTGCAGGACTTGAGCATCTGTGGATTTTCTAACTACTGGAAACCTGGAACCAATGCCAAGTAAAAACTCTTTATTGTAAACTCTGGGACAATGTTTTCCAAAGGAAATATGAATTATATACTAACAATGAATGATATACTATCTGCCAGAGGGGAAATATAATGGAGTAAAATACAAGTTTCAATTGAAACTGGAGTGTGTATAAAAAGTGGGAAACCAAATTAAAGGTAAATCCAGTGAATAGAGAGCAGTTACAATGATAATGGATTCTAATCCAATATGCCAAATATTATTTTAAAGGGTAATGTATAAGCACACCAGTTAAGACAGAGGTTGTCAGAGTAGATAAAATTAAGAAGTAATACTCAATAATATATTGTTTATATGAAACTCATTTTTTAATATAATACTTAAGTTAAAAATAACGTTGTGAAGGACAATATACCATGCTAACAGTAACAAAAAATACTTGAAATAGATATAGTAATTGCAACAAAAGCAGACATCAGATAAAGAAGGACTATCAGGAGAAAAAGAAGACATTGTATATTAACAAAGAAGTCAGTTTCCCAAGAAGACATAAAAATCCTAAACATTTATGCATTTATTTTAGAAAGTACCTAAATAGATGGGTTTTTCTTCTTTGAAAAACTTGCCCATGGCAGATCTTCCTACCATGAATCTTCCTTTCCTCCTTTCTTTGCTAATAAACTTTGTATGAAAGCTTAAAAGAAAAATACCAGGCCAGGCGTGGTGATTTAGCCTGTAATCCCAGCACTTTGGGAGGCCGAGGTGGTAGGATTGCCTGAGCCTGGGAGTTTGAGACCAGTCTGGGCAACTTGGTGAGACCTCATCTCTACAATAAATCACAGAAATTAGCCAGGCATGGTGGTATGCATCTGTAGTTTCAGCTACTTGGAAGGCTGAGGTGAAGGATTGCCTGAGAACAGCAGATTGAGGCTGTGGTGGCCGTGAGCATACCACCACACTGCAGCCTGGGCAACAGTGAGACTCCAACTCAAAAAATAATCTTAATAATGAATAAGTATATATATATATGGTAAACACTGATAAAAGTGAAAGAAGAAATATACAAATCCATTTTTCTAATTTGGAGATTTTAACATCCCTTTGTCAGTACTTGATAGATAGCAGGCATGGTTTATATTCATACAAATTATAATCATTAGGATATAAAATAATGAAACAACACTACAAATCAAGTTGAACTAATCAACATTTATAAAATATTTCCTCCAACAATAGTGGCATATGTAGTCTTCTTAGCACCCATGGAACATTCATCAGGATAAACTACACTCTGGGTTATAGAAATGAAAATTTTTTAAGAATTTAAATCATACATTGTATGTTGTCAAAATACAAATGCATTAAAATATCATTAATAGAAAGATAGATTGATAATCCTTAAGTATTTGAAAATTAAAAACACACTTATAAATAACACATGATTCAAAGAAGGTCCAAGGTAATTTTAAAAAAAAATTGTACTAAATTTAAATAAAACTAAAGTTTATAAAAATTTGTGAGATGTAGCTAAAGCAATATTCTTTCGTCACTCTCATTCAACACAGTTCAGGAAGAACTAGCTTACTACAATAAGTGAAGAAAAAGAAATACAAATCTTACTGACTTGAAAAATAAATAAAACCATCTATTTGTTTGCAGATAATGTGATTATGTGAAAATTTCAATAGAACTTAAAAGCAAAACCAAAAATAAACAGCAATTCCTAGAAATAATCAGTAGAGAAAGATCACATAATACATGCAAGCAATGAACAATATTATTTATGATAGTGTCAAAATAATCTAACAAAATATGTTCAGAATTTGAAAACTAAAAATTACTGACAATTGAAAAACAAATCAAAGATCTAAATAAATAGAGAGATATTCCAAGTTCATGGATTCAGAGACTCAGTATCATTATATTGCTAATCTTATTTATTCTTCTCAATTTTATTTATAGATTCAACACAATCCCAATCAAAATACAAATAAGCTTTTTTGTAGACACTAATGGACTGATTCTATATTTATATAGAAAAATAAGGACCTAGTATAAACAACATAATTTTTTTAAAAAACAAAATAATAAATTTGGAGGATTCACATTACTCAACTTCAAGTCTTACTGAAAAGTTACTGTAAACTTCACAGCATGGTTCATTGTACTGCTAATAGAACAGATTTTTTGATCACTGGAAAAAAATAGAGAGCCCAAACATAAACTCACACAAATTTAGTCAAGTGAATTTTAAAAATTATGGATACAAAATTGTTATATTTATTATGGATTACCTTTAATATTTTGATAGAAGTATACAATATGTAATAATGCAATCTGGGTAATTGGGATATCCGTCACCTCAAACATTTACAATTTCTTTGTGTTGAGAACATTTCAAATATTCTATGAAATACATAATAAATAATTGTTAACTACAGTCATCCTATTGTGCTTTAAAACACTAGATCTTATTCTTTTCATCTAACTGCATTTTTGTGCCATTAAGCAACTCCTCTTTATTCTCTCCTTCTCATTAACCTTTTCAGACTCTGGTAACCACCATTATATTCACTACCTTCATAAAATCAATTTTTTAACTCCCACATATGACTGAGAATATGTGATAGCTTTCTTTGTGTTGCTGGCTTATTACACTTAACATACATCTTCTAGTTTTATCCATGTTGCTGCAAATGATAGATTGCATTGCTTATGACTGAACATAATTCCATTATGCATATATTATGCTTTCTTTATCTATTCATTCATTGATGAACACTTAGTTTGATTCCATATATTGACTATTGTTAATAGTGCTGCAATAAACATACCAATGCAGATATCTCTTTAATATACTAATTTTCTTTTTTTCTTTTTTTAAGTTATAGACACATCAGTAAATTTGCTAGATCATATGGTAGTTCTATTTTTAGGTTTTTAAGGAGCTTCCATATTCTTTTCCAACATTGTATGATCAGTTCCCTTTCTCTGCATCCTTATCAGCATTTGTCATTTTCTGTCTTTTTGTTAATAGTCATTTTAACTGGGGTAAGATGATGTTGCATTGTGGTTTTGCTTTGTATTTCTCCAATGATAATTGAGGATGAGCATTTTTTCATATGCCTGCTTGCCATTTGTATTTCAACAAATTAAAGAGACAGCCTACAGAATGGAAGAAAATATTTGCAAATGATTCACTTGACAATGGATTAATAACCAGAATATATAAGGAGCTCACACAACTCAATAGCAAAACAAAGTAATCTGATTTAAAAATGTGTGGAAGATCTGGATAGAGATTTTTCAATAATCAACTAACTTTTGACAGAGGTGCAAAAGCAATTCAGTGCAGAATAGATACTCTTTTCAATAAATGATCCTAGAAGAATTTGAACACTGTATACAAAAAAAAACTTAGACACCTTAAATCCTTAACCAAAAAAAAAAAAAAAAGCAAAAACAAAAACCCAAAATACATTATAGTTTAGAATTACTAAAGCAAAATTATAAAATTTCTGGAATAAAACAGAAAAATAACTGTTAGAACTTGGGACTGTTGAAATTTTTTTAGATGTAGCTCCAGAAGCACAAGCCACAAAGCAAAACAGAATAAGTTCGAATTTATTAAAATCAAAAACATTTTATCTGAGAAAGCTTTTTAAGAGAATAAAAAGACATGTTGCATACTGGAAGAAAATATTTGCAATTCATATATCTGATAAAGAACTTTTATCCAAATATACAAAGAACTTTTTAAAATTTAACATTAACAAACTTTACTTCTAAAAATGGGTAAAAGGGTCAGGTGTGGTGACTCACACCTGTAATTCCAGTATTTAGGAGGCCAAAGTCAGAGGATTGCCTGAGTCCAGGAGTTCAAGACCAGCCTGGGCAACTTGGAAAGACCTCGTCTCTACAATGAATCAAAAAATTAGCCAGGCAGGGTGGGACATGACTGTGGTTCCAGATACTTGGAAGACTGAGGCAGAAGGATCACCTGAGCCCAGCAGGTCAAGGCTGCAGTGGCCATGAGCGTGCCTGTGCACTCCAGCCTGGTGAGACTCCAAATTAAAACACACACACACACACACACACACACACACACACACACACACACACACACGCACACACGCACACACACAAAAATGACTGAAAGATCTAAAGAGACCTTTTGCATAAAATGGCAAGTAAATATGTTAAAACATATTAAACTAATTATCATCAGGAAAATATAAGCTAAAACAATAAGATGCCACTAAACACCTATTAGAATATGCAAGAAAAAAAAAAGAAAAGAAAAACCTCTGCCAAGAAAACACAACAACAGAAACACTCATTCCTTGCTGGCAGAAATTTAAAAAAGAATACAGTTACTACAGAAACCAGGGAAGTTTTTTCTAAAATTAGCTACAATATTACCATACAATACAAAATTATTGTTTTAAGGTATTACCAAACTTATTTAAGAATGTATGTTTACGCAAATACTTGCACATAAATATGTATAGCAGTTTTATTTATTTATTTATTTATTTTCTAGGTTAATTATGGTTAAGCTTTTACATTTATTTATTTATATTTAGCTTTATTTATAATTGTCCCAAACTAGAAGTAATCAAGATAAATATCAGTTGGTTAATGGATAAACAAGCTGTGATACATTCACACAATAGAATACTATTCTGCAATAATAATATTCAGCAATAAAACAGAAATGAATTATCAAACCATGATACAACTTGAATTGATCTTAAATGCATATTGCTAACTGAAAAAACTGCTAAAGCAATATACTGTTTTACTCCATTTTATGATATTCTGGACAAGTAAAACTATAGAGACAAAGCTGATAGTGGTTTCCCAGTGTTTCTGGAATTTAAAGAGGTAATTTCCAGTGCATTTTTCTGTATTCTATTCTGTATTATACAGTGTGGTTTCTGCATGACACTATGCATTTGTCAAAGCTCATAGAACTTTGCAACACAAAGATTTAAATTTAATATATGCAATTTAAATATCAATTTGCAGATGAAAGAACCCAACTTTGCAATGCAGACTATGACGAAAGAATCTCATTGTATTTAAAGGTGTAACATATTGAACTGAAAAGGATGGTGAAAAAAACTGGCAGAAGTAACTTTGAAAGTTCAGACTCTTAAGACCCCTCCAAAAAATAAAAGGGAATGATACATAAGCACTGTACTCTAATAGGTGGAGATATGGATTAATTCAGGACCCCCACTAAATGTGTACTGAGATTGAAAAAATAATTAAATCAACAAGTTATACTAGAAGTCAGGTTTCTTACTATTGGAATGAGAGATTACAGATAAGCACAGTGAGAAGGCTGGAACAAACCATGGGGTACAGGATTAGAGTTGGAGATATCAGTAGAAACTCATCTTTCTTTCACCTAGCTTTCCCTAATTATAACATCTTACATAACCATAGTACATTGACAAAACCAGGGCATTATTATAATAACTATACTATTAACTCATATGTAGACTATGATAAAATTGTACCATTTTACATACATTCTATTTGGGAGGACATTGTTTTATAAAATTTTATCATGTGTGTAGATTCGAGTAATCGTCATGACAACCAAGATATAGAACTGTTTTACTACAAGAAAATTACCTCAAATTACTCCTTAGTAATCACAACCTACCCAAACTCTAATTTCTAGTGACCACTGACCTTTACTCAATTACTATAATTTTGTCACTTCAAATGTGTCATATAAATGAAAACACACAGAATATAAGGAATTAAGTTTGTATTTTTGTCACATTGAAATCAATACAATTTTGAATGTGTCATATTTTTTCCTTAGTGTTATTCCATGATTTAAATGTACCACAGTTTGTTTATTCATTCACCTATTGACGGACATATCTGGGTTATATCACAGTATTGCTATTAAAAATAAAGTCCTTATTAACATTTATGTACATATTTTGGTGAGATAAATTTTCATTTCTCTATGATCAATACGGTGTATTATTTCTGAGTAGTGTGGAAAGTATATCTTTAATCCCCAAAGAAATTACCAACTGTTTTTCAGAGGAGCTGCAACATTTTACATTATCACCAGCAATGTATGAGAGACCATTTTGCTACACAGTCACCAGTACCTTACATTGTCTGTATTTATTTATTTTAATCATAACTTTAAGTATGCAGTGGTATCTAGTAGTAACTTCAATTTGTATTTTCCTAATGCCAAATGATGTTGAATATCTTTTCATGTGTTTATTTGGCATTTGTGTATTTTCTTTGATGAAGTGTTTGTTCAAGTTTTATGTCAAATTTGTACTTGAGTTGTTTGTTAAAAAATATGTGAAATAATACACATATATGATATAGATATATTGCTCTCTCTCTCTATATGTGTGTATATATATACAAATCTGTAACCCAGGCATTGATCTCAGTGCATTACGAATATTAACATTTAAATTTCACAACAGTCTGGAGAAGTGGGACTCTACTCTTATTATCTTTGTTTCACAGGTAAGGAATCTGGGCAAACAATGATTAAGGGGTTTATTAACAAACCATGCAGGTAGTACAAGGCAATTTTTAAAAAGGATCTTAATAATTGCTCTTTTAAAATATTTTAAAATATTTTAAAATATTTCTTGAGTTACAATAATTATTTAATGACTAAATGTCTTTCTAACTATATGTCTAGTTCTAGGGCTTTTATTTCCATAAATCATATAAATCATTCTGGTTCTTTTTATGGTCATGGCTGTACTTTCATTTCCCTTTAAGGTTGGCAACAGATGCATCTGCATTCGTGTGTGTGTGCCTGTGTTTGTGTTTTAATACCAATTAAAAAAAACTTTTGTTCTTTATAGCTTATAATTGTTTTTTAAGATATTATCTCCCTTAGCCCAACAACCATGGTAAAAAGAGTTATTATGAAGGCTTTGTCTCTCTTGCCCTTCTGGCTTCTGCCTTGTGTGAACTCAATGCTCCCCCCTTCCCTCCAAAGAATTCAGCCCTCAAAAGACAATGGAACCTACTAGAGGCTTGATCTGGGACTTTCTATCCATTATTATTGCTCAAAGGTAAATTTCTGTTTGTCTGTGTTTGTTTTTGTTGTTGTTTTTTAAAAAATAAATCACTCAGTCTCAGATATGTTTTAGAGCAGCATAAAATAAATTAAACATCAAGTCATACCTAAATCTGATTAGACTTTCATTCTCTGATTCTGCTATTCATGTAGGTTTAATTTTAAAGTTGCTACTCAACTATCAGATTAATTCATCACATTATATGTTATTTACTCTTAAGGCTATGTTTAATCTAAAATTTGCCAACGTGTAAGTGAATATCTTTAATTTAACCTTTCATCCAATAAAGTATACAATTTAGAAGGAAACACTAATATTTGCAATTAATTAATATAAAATATAAACAAAATAAATAGTACATCTATTTTAATAGTTAAGATAGTGTTTTGGTACTGTTTTAAAAGGTCAATAATATTGTCATTTGGTATTCTTAATAATAAAGTTAATCATGGGGAACTAATGTGTTATTAATGAATGTGTGATATTTTATGTTTTTTCACAACTAAACCATAATTAAACTACTATTGCTTTTTATTTTTAAATTCTTGATTTTGTTTTTTGAGTTGGAGTCTCACTCTGTCGCTCAGACTGGAGTGCAGTGGCCATTCCCGGCCACCACAGCCTCGACCTGCTGGGCTCCTGCGATCCTTCCGCCTCAGCCTTCCAAGTAGCCAGAATTACAGGCATGCGCTACCACGCCCGGCTGATTTTTTGATTCATTGTAAAGATGAGGTCTCGCTGCCCAGGCGGGTCTCGAACCCGTGGGCTCAGGCAATCCACTCACCTCAGCCTCCCAAAGGTGCGGGATTACAGGCTAAGCCACCGAGCCCAGCTAATTCTTGAATTTTTAAAGAAACATTGAAAAGTACAATTCATTTAACTTGAGATGTGACTGCATTTCTCAGAGTCATACTATGTTAAATATGAAATTTTTGACAGGCCATTTTATGACTATTTATGTTGTCTATTCATATTTCCTATTAGGTTGGAGTGCTGAGTCAGTGCCACAGGTATGCAAAGAATAACACAGAAATTAGATTAGAGAAAAAGTTTAATTAGAAAGTAGAATAGAGTGGATTCACATCTCAAGGGAGACAAGGGGGCCAGATGCTTGAAAGAAATGTGGTGGTAAATGTTTGAGTCTAGGGGTTTTAAAGCTTATTTGGGGGCAGAGCAGGCAAGCATTCACAGGAGCTAACCTCATGCTAATAGGGTCTATTTCTTGTATCTCTGATGAAAGGATGGGTGGGTGGGTCAGTCATGAGGACACAGACAAAGGTGGACCAGTAGCTAGATGGATGGGTCAGTTACAGGTGATTAATCACATAAATGAGAAACGCTGGGCTGGTAACGGAAAGACAAAATTCTTGGGAGATGTTAATCTCATGGTCTTGTGACTCATTCAGGGTTTCGAGAAAGGATTATTGTCATGTATGAGCTCAAGGAGACCAGAAAAGCTCCATTTGGGGTTCTGTCCTTTAATTCCCTCCTCTGGCTGTTTTGAAATATTATTTAATAGTGGGGAATGTGGATGGTGGTCTGTCTTCTCCTACTGAATTGGGGCAGAGAGATGTCACTACCTCCCAAAAGTAAAAGGAAGAGATGAGGGGACAATAGCTAATGGAGTTATTAAGATTATTTTTAGTATAAGATATATTAATAAATAGTTGCCCCAGTGAGCTTGACACCCAATATAGGAATCCAAGCAGTTTTCACTGTTGTACTAGTGAACTCCTTAGTCCGTATGTGAATGTCCCTGTAGCTTGTCTCTGAGTCCCTTCAGATTTTGTGGTTGGAATTTAAAGACAGTTATGAGGATTTCCAGAAGGGAAAGATTCAGGAAATTAAGGACTATTTTTTACATAGGTAGAGGAAACCATAAATGTTGAAAAGTGGAAGAAAATAAGTCTGAGCAAAAGAAAAAATATATAGTAAATATTAAGGTAACTTCAACAAGGAAATACAGCTACTTTGAGAAAGTCTGAAGAAAAAAATTAGTTTGGAGGCATGCAGTTAAGTTGTAGTTTAAATTGTAGAAAATAATAATGAGCAAGGGAATTTAGAACAGGTGTATTATATTTTTGAAACATAATTTTCTCTTTTTAGCATTCTATTTCTATTAAAGGTAAATTATAGTAGGCACAATTTATTCATAAAATAGGTTTTAGACTTATTTGCATGAGGTGTAGCAATAATAATTATTTGCCACATAAGCTCTTTTGAATTGGCTTTGCTGGAATTTCTTTCATAAGAAAGTATAGATTAAATTCTTCAGGAGCCTTTGAGTTAGCCAAGGATTTGTTGTATACACCTGTATGGACCAGGCCAGCCTTTCCAAGGGGATTTTTATTGGTTCTTTACAGATCTTAGTCTTAATTCCTCAAGGCAGTTGGTTCTGAAATAGTATTTTAATTAAAGCCTTGGTAAAACAATCAGTATTTCCCATCACATTTTGTTACAAAAGAAAATAAATTCTTATTAAACATAGGCAAATAATCATACTGTTATAAATTAATAGCTTCCAAATTCTGGATAAATTACATAGAGATAAAGATATATGCCTCAGCCGGGCTCGGTGGCTCAGCCTGTAATCCCATGCCTTTGGGAGGCTGAGGTGAGCGAATTGCCTGAGCCCGTGGGTTCGAGACCCGCCTG
>NW_007082943.1:231983-233809 GCF_000164805.1 Carlito syrichta
GACAGAGTGAGACTTCAACTCAAAAAAAAAAAAAAAAAAAAAGATATATGCCTCAAATTTTGCTTACAAAAACACACTTTACTTATTTGTGAGAACAAATAGATTTCAAAAATAGTTTTTTCTTTTTACTGAAAAACAAAACAAAAATGATTAGCAATACTTTAACCAAAACGTTATTCTACCATCAATTCTATAGTAGATTAATAATCTTTATGCCTGGGAGGATATTTTAAAGTCATTAGCAAGTTAGTACTAAAGAACATTTGTCAGAGTCCTATAGCTGATTACAAACCACTGTCACCACTGTCAGTGACTGAGGCCTGTGTAAGTAAAGTTTGAAAAAGATCTTAGATATCATTTTTAGGTTTTACAGTGCATGTTGTTTACAAATCAATTTAAGTGGTCTGCAGGTACCACCTGAGTCATTATGGAAACAGTTTAGAAGGAGGATGTGGGGAGGTGTGGTTCCTAAAGCCACTTTGTGTTTCTTAACCCACCCTAGAGAGATTGATGTGAGAACCTGAAACCTTACATGTTGAAAAGTTTAAGTATTAAAGGCTTTTAAAGCGTGATGTTATAACACAGGATTACAGACCATTGTAAAAGATACTCATTGAGACAAAGTGATAGTTCAAAGATCTTGAGAAATGAAAAAAAAAACACCTCGCTTCTTATCGGAGGAGATTTATTCTTAAACAACAAAAACTAACAAAGACAGCAGGGGGATACCTGAATCATCTGTCTCTGCTCCCCAGCCCCCAAGTTGTATATAGAAGAAATTATTTTAAAGGTTTGGAGGGGTCAGGACTTGGCTTGTCCAAGAGTCATTTTAAGGGTGTTAAGGCAGTATATATTGAAGATTGCCAATTAAGGGACTCGTGTTCTGGTCTCTGAACAACCTCATAGAGAAGTTTAGTAATGGGACTGTAGCTTGGGATCTAGATTTTTAAATATCCAGTGCGCCGAGTTCCTTTGCTTTTTGTACCTTTTTATATCCATATAAACTTTATATAACTTTTTATATCTATAATTTGAATTAACTTTTAACTTATGATTAAGACAAGGCTATATGATTCATGGCCAGGACCAAACAGCTGACATCTATGTTAATTAATAAACTAATTTGGGTTCCAGTGCCCTAATATTCACTTGGGGGTTGTTGGGGTAGTGGTGCCAAGCTGGAGGTACTAGGCACTTTAGCAGATTTTCAGACCTTCTCAGTGTCCACCATTTCTTGAGACAGGTGATTCCCCTTCCCTCCAAAAAAGGGCACATCTGTTTCCCAATGGTTCTGTGGCCTGCACAGTGGACAAGGTCCTGGAGATCTAGGCCTCTTTGGGGCAACTACACTTCAAGTGTCCTTGCAGATTGTACCCATAGCAATGAACACCACCTCCCTTAGCAAATTTGTTCTTACCAGGCACCTGGAGTTCTGTCGCTACTGATGATTGCCAATTGGGATGCCTGTTTTTGGTCCTTTGGTCCTGCTACCCTCCGTGTTGGCACCCTTTTACTTCTTTAATGTCTTGGCTGCTAAAAAAACAAAACCAAAAAAAAAAACTTGAGTTTTTGTAATTGAAAACTTGGTACTTGTAGTTCTAAGTCTAGCCTCTGGAATTGGGCATCTGATATCCCATAGGATATAATCTTGCTTGCAAAGTCGTGAGATAAATTTAAAAATGCCTGTACTTTTGACCATTTTTTCTGTTTGAAATGGCACTTTTCAAAAATGGCACTTTTGACCATTTTTCTGTTTGAAATGGTCTGATGTAGAAACTTTTTTTTTTTTTTTTTGAGTTGGAGTCTCACTCTGTTGCCCAGGCTGG
>NW_007082943.1:233952-376249 GCF_000164805.1 Carlito syrichta
GCTCAGGCAATCCACTCACCTCAACCTCCCAAAGGTGCGGGATTACAGGCTGAGCCACTGCGCCCGGCTTGATGTAGAAACATTTTAGAGTAGGTAGACCGTATGGATGTGAAATGATCTGTCCCTATTTATTTTCAATTTTGAACAAGCAGATTTGTTAAAACCCTTAAGAAATCACTAAATTATACTCTAAGAGGTGCCAGAGTTTGACACAAGGAAAAGAATATATAATTATGAGGTGTGGACAATCAGGTGAAAGTGATCAGTTCTCATGCCTTATTGTTCCACACAGAGAGTACGTAGTACTTAAAGTTTTATCTTTCCTGTAGGGTGGGGAGGAGCTAGTCAGGTACAGTAAGTTGACCCAACTTTCTTCCCAAAAACCTTTAGAAAGCCTGACATAATAAACACTGGTGTTATCTAGTACTAATGCTTAAGCACATGGTAAAGTTGTAGGAAGCAAGATTTTATGTGAACTTGGAAGTTTGGTTTGGAAAGCAGATTAGAATGACAATAAGCTGTGTTTTCCTGTGCGCTAACAGGATTTGATAATCAATATGTGTTCCCTTTGTTTCAGTCTGGGAGGAGGGCTGATGTCTCAGTTTAGATTTAATTTAAGAGAGATTTATTATAGAAAAAAGAAATACGAATGTTAATAATACTTTTCACCCAGACACTTCTGGAATGGGAAACTGATGAACAAGGTTTGAGAGGTTTAAAGGGGTGTCTGGAGTAGGTATGGGCAGTTGAAGGGAATGGAGGGGGGATAGAAGGAGCAGAGGAGGAAGTGAACATGCACCCCCCCTTTTTTTTCCTGTAGCTGTGTGGCTATTGCTGTTATGTTATTGGGCAGAGAAGGAGGACATTTAGGATGGGAAGATTGAGTAGCTGATTGGGGAACTTGCAGAGATGGACAGAAAGGAGGCTGAAAGTGGGAAAAGTTGGGATTTGGTCAGCTGGGTCTGAGTCTTCTGAGAGTGAATGAGAGGACGGTAAATTAACCTGAGAAGGAGTTAAAAGGAGTATGCCATAGGAAGAACAAGGGTCTGGGTGGCATGCCGTTTTGAGAAAAGCTTGTACAAAATGAACCTCAGACCATTTGTCTTAGCAGCTGCAATAGAGGTCATGTTGAAGGATAGTATTAGAGGCAAGAGATCTGCCTTGGACTCCACCTCCTGGTCACCGAGTTGGTATTGAGGGAAGAAAATGAGACAGGGCAGATGTCTTTCTCTAGTGAGAAGGTCCTGTGACCTTTCAGAATGTAGTTCAATGGGGGGGGTTCCAGATTGAGGGTTCCCCATAAGGAGTCCTGAAGAGAAAAAGAGATTGGTCCTGAGAATGGTCTCAAAATGCTGAAAAAGAGAAACCCATCCACATTCTCAGTTGGTGTCCCAAAAGAGAATCAGTGGAATCAGCCTGTGTGTGTGGACATTGAGTGAGAAAGGATGTCCCCTTGCTACCCTCCACCTAACAAAAGCAATCCTTTCACCATAGCAAGGCTGCTCCTACGCATGCTCAGAAGTCTTGACGTCAAGATTTCTGAAAGGGGGCCCAGAGCCCCAGCAAGAAAAGCTTCCAAACAGTGAAAGTAGTTTTTTGAGTTTGTTCCCAGACCTTCTAATGGAAGGAAAGGGTGGGTAATATGTGAACTCGCCAGTCGATGGAGTTGGAATTTCATACTGGATAAAGTTGAGGTAACAGAAGTTCTGGTCAAAGTGGCTCGATGGTGAGTAGTAAAAGAGAGGAGGATAGAGAGAGAGAGAGCCAAGGAGAATTCTGGCCAGAACTGTCAGCTGCCTCTAAGTTTCAGTGCAATCCACAGAGAGATTTGAATTAGAAAAGGAGAAAAGAGAAAGAGTATAGAGGAGACTCCATGAGGAGTAAACCCCATACAGAACCACCAAAAATGTTAGTTTTGTAGGCTGAGCTGGCGCCGCAGGCATGCAAAGAATTGCACAGAAATTAGATTAGAAAAGAGAGTTTATTTAGCAAGTAGATTAGAAAAGAATGGATTAACTTCTTACGGGAGAGAAGGGGCCAGACATTTGAAGGAAACATGGTGGAGGATACTTGAGACTAGGATTTTTTAAAGTGTCTTTTGCAGGGGCAGGCATGCATTCACAGGAGCTGACATCATGGTGATGAGGTCTGTTTCTCATATCTCTGATGACCGAGTGGATGGGTGGGTTAGTCACAAATACATAGACAAAAGTGGGCTGGTAGCTAGATAAGTGGGTCTGTCATGGTGGTTAATCACATCGACAAGAAAGGCTGGGCTGGTAGCTGAAAGACAAATTCTTGGTAGGTGTTATCATCAATGTCTTGTGACTTATCCAGGGTTATGGAAAAGTATTATTGTCATGTATGAACTCAAGGACACCAGAGAAACTCCATCTTGGCTCTGTCTTTTCATTTCCCATTCAATTACAAAGATTAATGCAATTTGAAGAGTCTCCCCTATTTTTGTAGGTATAAATTATTCCCTGGGTGCAAATGTAATGCTTCATGATGTAGCAAAAATTCCCACCTGTACGATGACTACTTATCCAATTTTGAATTATACCCCACATCTTTAAAATAAAATAAAATTAAATTAAATCAAAAAAATTCCCAAGGAATTCCTAGATCTCACTTAAAGAAGTAACTTTAAGTGTAACAAGCAGCCAGGCACAGTGGGTCATGTCTGTAACCTCAGCACTTCGGGAGGCGGAGGCAAGAGGATTGCCTGAGCTCACGGGTTTGAGACTAGCCTGGACAACATGGCAAGACCTTGTCTCCACAATAAATCAAAAAAATTAGCTGGGTGTGGTGGCGCATGCCTGTTGTTCCAGCTACTTGGAAGGCTTAAGTGGAAGGATCACCTGAGCCCAGCAGGTAGAGGCTGGGCGACACAGTGAGACTCTGACTCAAAAAAAACCCAAAAAACAAAAAACAGTGTAACAAGCGTTAAATAGGTTTTGAGTGATCTCGTGTTCATTTTCCCACTTCATCAAAATATAAATACAGTAATATTTTTAATGGAGAGTCATTTTTGCTTAGAGTTAAATAAGAATAAAAAATATGTTTAGGATAAGTAACAGCTTCTTTAAAAATGAAGACTCAGTCTTGTATTTTTTTAAAGAAGTTATATAACCATTTATTAATGGTTGCTCTTTTTAACCACCAGATTTTGAGATGTTTGTTACACTACAATGGCTGACTAAAACATTTCCTCTAATCATTATGCTAGAAAACCAAGTTGGACCTGAGTCTTACAACAGCTTTGGTGGATCTCTGTTTTCTGTTTGTTTGTTTGTTATGTTTTTTATTTGTTTGTTTTTAACTAGTGTAACTTTGTTATTTTGACAGCATTGTTTCAATTGAATAAATACATGAAAATACTTAAGTAAAATCAAATGCTTCCAAAAATGAAAGCATCCCTGTCCGTTGTTCTTTCCAGGGGAAAGCACTTTTTATTTTAATTTTTCCTTCTACGAATTGCCTTTGTAGTTCTTTTTTCAAAAAATTTTAAAAAATAGGTGCATGTATTCATATATGTAATTTTGGAAAGTCTCTTAAAGCTTATCACAAAATTCTAATGGTCTCCTGCTCCTTCCCTCCCAATTCTCAAGAGCAGTGACTTTTAACTCTTTCCTTAGCAGTTTCTTCTGCTATTTTTTCTTACATAAGTACTTGTGTCATTTTTTGATTTACTATTTTATACATATGGAAGCTAAAGCAACTCCACCTTGGTTGCTAATTTGCCCTGTTGACGGGATTCCAGGAAGGTCACTGAGATTTCTTCACTAGCTACTGCTACTATAAATCCCACCCTTAGGCCAAAGTAACCTAATCATATGTCCTGCCCTCAGGCAGATTGACGTGACATTCCTGCATCTCCCTGAGGTTTCAGCTTCAATTGTTCTTTGGGTCCTTTCCTGTGGTCTCAGCCCCAGGTCTGGGGGTGACAGTGCTGGGATCCACCTCCTCTCCGCAATCAGCAGACATGGCTGAAGGTTTCCTTCTGAGAAGCTGGATGTGTTGGCCTTTCTCAGGCTGCTCAGCTACCTTGGTTCTGGGGGCAGGTTTGCATCTGCTTTATCCAGGGACTTCCTGATATGACAAATGTGGCTTACTTAGCTCTTGCCCCACCACCACCTTCACTTTCCTTACTGTCCCCAAACAGTTGTTATGAGTTATGCAGTCATCACATCATCATGACTATGCACGTATTACTCATTGCTGGGCAAAACAGCACATTATGCTTTCATTTCCTATCTTAGACTTTAACTTCTTTCTAAATGTACAAATATATCAATCGCTTATTATTATTATTATTACAAATTGGGGGTCATACCCAGGCTGGAGTGCAGTGGCACGATCACAGCTCACTGCGGCCTCAATCTCCCAGGCACAGGCAATTTTTCTGACTCAGCCTCCTCAGGTGTGACCCACCATACCTGGCTCATGTTTTGATTTTTTGTAGAGAGGAGGTCTTGCTATGTTGCCTAGGCTGGTCTCAAACTCCTGGGGTCAAACAATCCTCCTGCTTTGGCTTCCCAAAGTGCTGGGATTATGGGCATAAACCACTGAACCTGACCTCAACCTATTAAACGTTTTTTTCTTCTTTTAAGAGAAGGTGTCTTGCTCTGGTTTCCAGGCTGGCCTTGAACCCCTGGCATCAAGCAATCCTCCCACCTTAGCATCTGAGTTGCTGGACTACAGGTGCCACCACACCCAGTTAATCTATTAATATTTTAACTGTTTTCGAAGGCTGCTGCAGAGTAGAATACTGCCTATGCTGGCCCTAGTACTGACCCCATATCATCTTCTTTCGCTCCTTTACTTTTTCATTCCACTGGGTTTCCCTCCAGCAGCTTTCCAAGAAGGGCACATGGGGATAACCCGAGTCTTTGCTTATCTAAAAATGTCCTTGTTTTACCCACATCCTCGATTATTTGGCTGAATACAGGTTTATTAGTTGAAAACTTCCCTCTTAGAATTTTGAAAGCAGGTTCTATTGTTTCCAGTTTCTCATATTCATCTTCTCCTTCCCTTCCTTTCTTAAAGGCATCTCAAACTCAGTGAGTCCAAAACCAAAATCAGACTCCACCACAAAATTCTGCTACATGCAATGTTAAAACAGTTCCTAAACCACAATTTCTCACCATACCCAACTCCCTGGTCCAAATTACCATCATCCCTCACCTGAGCCTTTGTATTTTTTAAAATTATAAAATATTTCAAATAAACCATGTGTAACTTTATAGTTTTACACATAATAAGCTTAAAGATCTCACACAGGTCATCATAAACACAGAGAATCGCTCTAAATGCCAGGCACCCCCATTCTCGTGCCTGCCAGTGCTTTCCACTGCAGCGCCTGGGACATGATGTGTAGCTGAGTGCTCAGCCTAAACTCAGGGCAGAGGGCTGGTAGCTGAGAGAGAAGAGAAACACTCCTGCATCTTTTCTTCCATCTCAGGATCTCAGCAGAATGGCACTTGCCATCCAGTGAGCACTGGCTCATCGGGGCAACCTGGAAGCGGCCTTCCCAGTCCCATTTCTCCACACACCAACAGGTGCCTTTTGGTATGATCAACCAAATAAACTGCATTCACTGAAATTTCAGTCTTGGAATCTGCTTTGAGTTTCCCCATCTAGCATAGCAACAGATTTATTTCCTGCCACTGGGCTTCCAGGTTGTTGTCGCTTTTTCACTTACAAAGAAGGCTGCAACATCTGTCTACAAACCCCTGAGTGTGCAGAGGAGGTTATTCTCAGGATCCTCCCCAAAGGAAGTGCCGAACTGAAGTGTGTGTGAATCTTCACCTTCAGTAAATATGCTGACACATGAAGGACTAGTGGTAGTGTCCTATTGGGGTAGATGGCACCTCCCACAGCAGAGGCTGGAGCCCAGTCCTGGCCAGGAGAGGCACAAAGGTGGTTGTGGCAGGAATATTTAATAAGTGGTACTTGATACACTTAAGATTCATGAGGAATAAAAACATACTACATGGGATACATGGGAATAATTGTCCACAGATCTAAAGTCAGCTAGTCTTTTTTATTTTTTTCCTAATGTCAGAACACATAATTTTTTGAAGAGGGGGAACAACTTGAAATAAATCAGAAAACACCTTCATATTGCTCTTTTCATATACTTCAAATTTGTACTTAATGCCTTTCTCCTCCCGGACATCACAAAGAACATCTGAGTTTTCTGAGAGAAGTTTGTATTTCTCCATATCAATTTCTGAAACACACACACACACACACACACACACACACACACACACACACATGTGTCACTTTCAAAATCCTGCATGATTCTCATCACAAGCCACTTAAGATGGCCTAGCTGGTTCATGGCTTTCTTATAAACAGAGCTGCCTCGCACTATCCAAACTCTCTCTACTTTATTTGCTAATTCTGCTTGCTTAATGAGTTGTAAGGCATCATCCAGACTATGTGCAAGAAAATGAACTCCTGGTGGAGGTTTCATGGGTTCTCTACTGAGAACTAAATTAATTCCATCCTTCAAAGGCCTATTCTTCTCAGGAATGGAGAACCAGGTTTTCTTACCCATAATTCACCAGATTCTAGTTACCTCCTACGGAAGAGGATGGGGTTGTTCTCTGGAAGCACTTGAATTCATTTCTAAGTGGGAGTCCCGTCTTTGCTGATGTTGGTGTTCTGAGACACAGCGACGATGCAGTGCAATGGACGAACCATGGCTGCTGCCGTCTTTGCTCTGGCTTGCCGGCAACACTGGAGACCCAGCCAATAGTTGCTCAAAAGCAGCTGACTCCAGCTTCATGTGGGCAGTGGAGCCCCTGTTTACTGTTTTACTGTTATTGCTGTTGTGGTTTTTGAGTCAGTCTTATGAAAGAAGCCATTTCAGAATTATGTAGTGTAAGTGATTAACATAAAAAACAACATCAACAGGTAAGCTCTGTCAGAACAGTAACTCTCAAACTACCAGTGATCTACTGAGACTTAAAGGTGAAGGTTTACTTTGGCCAAAAAAGAAAAAAAAGTCAAAATAAAATAAAAAGAAAAATAATACTGTCTAATCCCACTCCCTTATTATACCAAGCAGCCATACTCACCAAGACTTATGTACTTTTGGATCCAGTGAATCACTGTTTACTTCATTTTTTTGAAGCTACAGTTTTACATGAGATTTTGTCCTTGCTTCTTTTACCAGATTATCTACTATTTGATTGTCCCATGCAAAAAAAAAATTTTGGGCATCTGCCAGACCACAAGAAAAAATAGAAAGGAGGAGTGATGAGGAAATATCTTTGTTCAGTGTAACTGCTCACTGTCCTGTATGAAAAAGAGTAACAATTATAAATTAACTGCTATAAATTAAGGTGTATAAGAAAGTATAAAACTTTAATGCACATTTCAGTAGCCACAGTTACCAGGTTGTTAAATGAAGTGATGGAATTATCAAATTAAATTCTGGCTGCATTTCTCATGGAGATTCAATGCATTTTTAAGAATATTGGTAGCTTTTTCCTCCTAATTTGAGTTTGACAGTTTCAGTTCTAACTCTGCATTGCTTTAGGTCCAGTCTTATTCACCTAGAATAAAATATGACTACAAGCTTTATAACTTCACACTAGTTCTTACAAATCTTTACATATTTCAGGAGATAAAGATTAAGAAAGGTATGTTTGCGTGCCCACTACTGCCATGAAATTATGAGAAAAGCCACTGAACTTCATGTTAAATGAGAATCACTTAGTGCTAATTCTTTCTAATGGTGGCTGATAGTGACGTAATAATTTTCACTGGAGAGGATGTGATTGATCTCATTTGGGCTGTTAATTATAGAACTCAAATTAGAAGGGAATTTTAAAGGTCCTGAATTTACCAGTTAGTACCAAACTACCTACTATTTTATCAATCCAAAACTTAACTCCGGATGTGGCTAAGTGGCTTACCATAAAGTTAATACAGTGGTAGTTTCATTGCTAAAATTAGAACACGGATGTCTAAATTCCTACTTCATTACTCTTTTCCAAACTATGTATTTTGTCAAATGTCTGGATAGCTAATACTATGCAGAAAATGTTTGATACATTCATAAACTATTTTGTATGAAAGTACATATTTCAAATTACATCTAATTTATATACTTTGGCATCACTGACATTTAACAGTGGCAGTTCAGAGTCAGTAAAATTCAATCTACATACAACAGGTGGCAGAGTTTCTATTCTTTAGGAATGGCTTCCCTTTTTCTAGGGTTCCTGGGATTTTTTACTAATTGGTTTCTGTTTTAACGAGATATAATGGGTAGAAAATTAGTATAAAAGGAATAGATTGCTGGCATATCTAGTGTATAATTTGGCACCAATTTAATGGGTAATTTTTAAATCTTGTGAATCCCAATTTATTATAGTCATTTTTCTTCTATACTTTGTCAATTTTCATATAGATACTGGAATAAAATAAGATGTAGAAAAGGTGTTCCATATTTTCATCTTAATTTATTCTCTCCTCTTTGAATTAGTTTCTCCAACTTCTTTTTATGTATAAAGAAATTGATTTTGCCTATTGTCCTTCACTACAGTCTCAATTAGCTCCTAGAGAGAAATATATGTTTTCCATTTTTTTCCCCATGGAGTATCAAATGAAGTAGAGGTGGTTAGACAGCCTTATGTATGTGTAAGTACCACTTCATAGTTTGACCCAAATAATTTGGAAAATATCTATAGACGATAAAATCAGATCCTGCTGAGATTTCTTTTTTACTACTGAATCAACTACTAAAGAAAGTTAGAAAACAACTGCTTTGAAATGCCATAATGCCCCCTCTTTCTTCCATTACAAGAAAATGCATGCATAATGATGTCAACACATTATTTCCTACAAAACTTCTCAACATATTTGTACAACGGAAATTTGGAAACATGCAAAATGAATTATCACCCTTGTTTGACTAGTTTATATAAATTCTTTAAAGTAGGACTAATTTTTGAAGGCCTGCTATATATTAAAAAAATCAGTGATTTAATAACTGATACCTAACTCGATAGATCTTTAAACTATATTTAAGTGACTGGTGTTCAAAATTGAGCTCTGTCAGTATTTGTTGTGTGACCTTGAGCAAGTTACTTTAATAATTAGGAGCTATATTTTATGCTGTTTTTGAAAGGGGGGTCAACTTTAAGCCTTTCACAATTTTAAATGTTATGAATTAAACATGCTATTAATATATTTGTATAACACTTTAAAGAACTCTCTTATATGTACTATCTCTTTTTCAACTTTGCATTTTTTTGGACACAGTGTTGATGCTAATAAAAGAAGTTAGTTTGGTTAGATTCACATAATGAAGTGTTTAAATAGCATTTGTTAAACTTGAATCAAGGGTTAATACATATTTACTCTACAAAAACTTCAAGTATAGATAAGAACAATTAGAAAATCAGAATAAAAGTATCAAAAGCCTTTGTACTACCATTAGCAAAATATTCTCTTCTGGAAAGACAATGAGCTGTGCAACAGAGATTTGTACTTCCATTCCTCAGGATAGGTTTGTCACTGAGAAGCACCCTCCAAGCCAAGAATTACATTTCTCATTTTCCATTCACCCCCTTGAACATAGGTAAATCCATGTGACTAGATCTTATTAATAGTTTGACAGGGAACATGTATGTTACTTTCAGGCTGAAGCTGTTAAGAGTTAGTGTGCCTTCTCTGTGCTCTCTATTTTCCCTCATCTGCCATCTGAAAGTGGAAGCCCAGGAAGAATTTAGTAGACATTTGTAGAAGACAGCAGAGTCTATTAGTTTTGTATTATGAGTAGTTACATACAACTAAGCGTCCTAGCTTCTCCTTATTCAACTTAAGGAGTGTGAGAAGCAATTAATTGAGTTAAAGCTTTGATAATTGGATTCCACTTTTTATAGCAACTAACGTTACCTTAACTAATAGATTACCACTACCAGGTTGATAGTTATTGTTGATATTCACATCCATTATCTCAGTCTTTCTGATGAGCTTCAGTTACCTTGGTGGCAGGTGTAGGCAGAAAAACAGCGAAGATAGTGAACTCCTACAAATACTAGTAACTCAAGCTATTGTACAGGAACAAATGTTCCAGAAAACTAAGTTCCATCATTTTTTGGTTCTGGAGTTTCATCACATATACAAATCAACAAAAGACAGAGAGACCAGGTAGACCAACTTGTATTCATGAAAATGATAAGAGAATTTCCATTGACTAAAAATCAGAGAAAAATAGGTGTCCTCTAGCTGAGGTGGGCCTAAGCATATACACTAAATGAAATAATGTTTATTTACATCTCAAACAATCTAATCTAAATTTTATCATTTGCCTGCTCCACAACCATCCCTCCCAAATGCCTTATAAAATCTTTACCAATGGCAGAACTAGCATTACTGTAAATATGAGGAAGATCATTCTTGTTATAAAGTACATACATGTGTTTCTGATCTATGTCCATGTCCTAGGACTTTGTAGAAGACAGAATTTAAGAACAACAGAGAATGCACAGAATTTAAGAAAATTTTGCTGACATGATATCTAAGCAAAATATTGAAGATGCTGAATGGCTTTTTAAGACTAATTATTATAGATTCTAAGAAGGAATACATGATTTAAAGATGGAATTTATAACCAAAAGGGAAGCAGAATGTAAAGATTTAGAAGGTTTTCAGTCTGGTCAAAAAATGGCCAAGGGTATAGCCAAGTGACCATTTGATAAAGAGATTAATATGAATAAAAGGAAACCAGATGCTGTTCATCAAGACAATAGGAAAATAATGCTGAAGATATTTTAGAAATCTTTAAGACTGCCACTCTCATCACAGGCCCAAAGTAGCAGAGCATTAAAGCCCCAAAGCTTTGAGAAAGAGACACAGGGTGCTTATAGAACCACAGGACTTGCTGCCTAGGGACATCTCAGGTTTCTGCTCTCTGATTTCAGTTGCAGTGCTCCTTGGCCACCCCAGCTGTGTCTCAGATACAACTCTGGCCAACGCTGTGGAAGGTACAGGCTGTAAACCTTGGTGACATCAGTGTAATGCTAATTCCGCAGGTATCAGAGTGCAAAAGCTATGGAGGCATAGCTAACTCTACCTATATTTCAACGGATGCCTTTTTTATTTTATTTTTTTTGAGTTGGAGTCTCACTCTCTCTCCCAGACTGGAGTGCAGTGGCACGCTCCCGGCCACCCCAGCCTCAACCTGCTGGGCTCCAGCGATCCTTCCGCCTCAGCCTTCCGAGCACCGGAATTACAGGCACGAGATACCACGCCCAGTTGACATTTTTTTGATTTATTGTAGAGATGAGGTCTTGCCAATTTGCCCAGGTGGGTATCAAACCCTCAGGCTCAGTCTGCTCACCTCGGCCGCCCAAAGCGCTGGGATTACAGGCTGAGCCACTGAGCCCGGTCAAGATAAGTTTAACTTTACATGTTTTAGTATGTGATACACAAATGCATTAATACATTAAAGTGTATATTTATTTACTTAGAGAAACCTGAATGATTCTGACCTTTTAAAAATAGTCATGAACTATATCTCTTGTGAATATCACATTCATACTTCTACAATAACTATATCAGTTCCATTCAGTTTTTAATATACATTTAGATAATATATAAAAGCCAATATGATATGACAAGTTTTTACTAAAACTTTTGTTGTTAAAACCTCTCTTGTGGACTGGACACAGTGGCTCACACCTATAATCCCAGCAGTTTGAGAGGCTAAGGTGAGAAGATTCCTTGAGCTCAGGAGTTTGAAACTAGCCTGGGGAACGTAGAGAGACCTCGTTTCTACAAAAAAATAAAATAAATAAATTAGCTAGGTGTGGTAGTTGTGCCTGTAGTCCCAGATATCTGAGAAGATAAGATGAAAGTACCTCCTGAGCCCAAGGAGTCAAATCTGTGGTGAGTCGTGATAGTGCCACTGCACTCTAGCCTGAGCGAAAGTGAGACTTTGACTCATAAACAAATGATACAAAATAGTTAAAAAAAAAAAAACTATGAGAAACTCTTCACACATACAATAATATGTGTGAAAAGAAGCCCCTAACAAGATGTTAAAAAAAAAATACTTTATACATTTAAAGGATAAGCTACCACAAGCATTCTAAACTTTTTTGACACAATATAAACTGTGCTTCTAATATATACTCACTCATTTCAATGGTTTTTTAAACTTTTCAGTTTCTTTCCCCTGATTAATTTTTGTCCGTCAATAGTAATGCAAAGATTTGTGCAAATACAAGTAATTAATAATACCAACTACATGGCTCAATTTTCTGTGGATTGTTTCTCCGGTCCACACAAGGTGAAAGATTAGTACATATCTGACTGAAATAGGAAGTTCTGAATCTCTTTTAGGACTACTATTTGGCTTTTGTCTCTGCTTGTCTGGCTTGCTTTGTTACAGAGCTGTTGACTTGTTTTACATAAAGTTGTCATGGCAGTTTAAAAGTGACATTGGGAGCCAGGCTCAGTGGCTCAGCCTGTAATCCCGTGCCTTTGGGAGGCTGAAGTGAGTGGATTGCCTGAGCCCACGGGTTCGAGACCTGCCTGGGCGGCGAGACCTCATCTCTACAATAAATCAAAAAATCAGCCAGATGTGGTAGCGCATGCCTATAATTCTGGCTACTTGGAAGGCTGAGGCAGAAGGATTGCCAGAGCCCAGCAGGTTGAGGCTGCGGTGACTGGGAGCAGCCACTGCACTCCAGTCTGGGTGATGGAGTGAGACTCCAACTCAAAAAAAAAATAAAAAAATAAAAATAAAAAAATAAAAGTGACATTAGGTATTACAGTCTGCTGTCTGATGGACAATGAGAGAATTGGATTGACACTTTCTGAATCTCTTTTACGTTGGTAAAATTAATTTTGAGAAATCTGTTCATAGTTCCTTGAGAAGAAGATACTGAGATAAGCAAAATAATGCATTTTTTCCAACTGCATTTCAGTGTTACTTCTTCAAATTAAGTAATCATCATAAAAAAGAAAGCAATAGATCTAATTTTTATATCTTTCAATAAATACACTGTTGCCGGAGTCCTGCTCCTGCAGAGTCCAGAGATTCCCAAAGGTAGAGATGGCATCGGTGA
Source organism: Carlito syrichta (assembly GCF_000164805.1). Classification (NCBI taxonomy): domain Eukaryota; kingdom Metazoa; phylum Chordata; class Mammalia; order Primates; family Tarsiidae; genus Carlito; species Carlito syrichta. The sequence goes on from NW_007082943.1 coordinate 247,053, forward strand.
TTGTGATAAAGAGAGAAAGAGAGAGAGAGAGAGAGAGAGAGAGAGAGAGAGAGAGAGAGAGAGGCTGGACTCCCGTCTAGTGCAGAAGCCATTTATTGGGAATTACAACGGGTCTTTTATCCCCAAATTTTACACAGTCTCACATGTCTTTCATGTGAATACAAAGCCAGGTGTGTGAGGGGCGTCCCCCACCCACCAGATGTTCTTTCAGGTATGAGGAAGAAAATCCCATAACAAACACTAACCTTAATCCATGACTGACCTATCCTATAAACCTTTTTCATCCTATGCTGATTTATACTAATACCAAGTTAAATGATTCTATAGAAACTTAAATACTTACTTTACAACCTAAAGTGACCTATTCCAGAATGTTTGGAATGTGGCCCAGTCCAAAGTTCACAGTGGACTACCTGCAAGTAACCTAGCAGCATTCTTTCAACAAAATGGCTGTTTAAACTTATATTTCTAAAACCATATTCTACAATTTACACCTTACTCAACTTCAATAAATCCTAAACTCACGACCCAGAAGACTGTGACCAATACTAAGGCTCTTAGATGTGACCCGAGTTTGAACTGTAAGTTGTGTGAAAGTCAAAACCGCAGTTTGTGGAAGAATGGGAACAATGAGCTTCTAAAGTTAGCTGGTGTTCGTCTGGTCTCAGAGTTTTTATGTTTGAGCTTACAGGAGTTTTTTCTGGTTACAGTGCTAAGTAGAAAGGGGCAGGAAATGGGGTCAATAGCTCCCAAATACATCCTAGTGGTCTCGGGGTCAATGGCCCTTCCTGATCCCTAACGCTCAGTGGGCCTCTGTGGCAGGCTCCCGACACACTGTGAGTCGGGAGTGATGACTCAAGTCTGTAATCCCAGCACTTTGGGAGGCTGAGGCAAGAGGATTGCCTAAGCTCAGGGGTTTGAGACCAGTCTGGGCAACTTGGTGAGACCTCATCTCTACAATAAATCAAAAAATTAGCCAGGTGTGGTAGTGCATGCCTGTAGTTCTGGATACTTGGAAGGCCTAGGCTAAAGGATCACCTGAGCCCAGCAGGTGGAGGCTGTGGTGGCCAGCCTGGGCAACAAAGAGAGACTCCAATTCAAAAACCAACAAACAATCAAACATAAATAAATACTTAAATAAAGAAAAAAGATGAATTTTGCCTTGAGTCTCACCCCTACCTGATTTGGCTGAGATTCTGGATTTTAGACTTTTGAGTTAATGCTGAAATGTGTTGACTTTTGGGGCCATTGAGATAGAATGAATATATTTTGAATGTGAAAAGTACATGAAATTGGAGAGTCAAGGGGAAGAATGCTATGGTTTAAATGTTCTTGTCCCTTCCAAAACTCAAGATGAAATTAATCCTTAATGTAACAGCATTAGAAGGTAAGGCCTAATGGAAGGTGTTTAGGTCAAGAAGTTCCCACTTCCATGAATGGATTAATCCTGCCATAAAAAAAAGCTTGTGAAAGTGAATTTACTCTTTTGTTGTTCTTCTGCAATGTGATGATGCATCTGTCTTGCTGTTGCCTTTCTGCCTTCCATGTGAGGCTGAAGAAAGAAATGTCAGTGCCTTCATCTTAGATTTCAATACTATAAGAAATAAATTTCATTTCTTTATAAATTACCCAGTCTGTAGTATTGCTATGTCAGTACAAAATAAACTAAAACATTAGTCATTTGAATGCTTTCCTTTATAAAATGATCTTTTCATAGTATATGTTTTTTTTACAGTTTAATGTATTTTAATAACAAACTTACAGGTACAGCACAGAAGACAGATAGCATTAAAAACATGTTCTTGCATGTAGGACAACTCAGTTAGGAAAGTATAGTGAATGGATGGAATCTACTGTATGATAAAAATGCTACAAACGCCATTTAGTTGCCATCAATACAAAACTTTACAAAAAAAAAAATCCAAATGCTGACATTGTCCAGAAAAATTTAACAGGTTTATTTATAATTGTTTTAAAGTTGAACCACTGAAACTTGTATACTGAAACATTTTGACTTTCATTAATGCTTTACATCCCCACTTTTATATTAAAAATTCACACACAAATGAAAATGGAAAAACTGCCAACACCTGATTTCTGTCCCCTATTTTTCCACTTGCAATCATATACTTAGGTACCTTTTGACCCCATTGGTGGGGGGAAAGCAATCTAACGTTCTGAACTACCAACAACTGAAAGAAGAAAATTTTTTTTTTTTTGAGAATAAAATGTTTCCCATCATAGTGGATTTAGGCACACTCTCCACGTATGCTGCATACCAACTGGATGTCTTTTGACATAATTGTCACGTGTTTGGCATGGTTACTACACAGGTTGGTGCCTTCAAAAAGGTCTACCAGATAGTCCTCACTTACCTCCTACAAAGCACCAATAGCTGCACTCTGGAAGCGCAGATCTGTTTTGAAGTCTTGAGCAATTTCTCACACCAAATGCTGGAAAGGTAGTTTGCGAATCAGAAGTTCAGTGGACTTCTGATAATGTCTAATTTCACGGAGTGCCACAGTACCAGGCCTGTAACCATGAGGTTGCTTCACTCCTCTAGTAGAGGGTACACTCTTATGAGTGGCTTTTGTAGCCTGTTGCTTCCTGGGTGCTTTATCACTGGTTGATTTGCAGGGCAGTCTGCTTTGTATGAGCCATAGTATAGAGACCTCCTTACTTACCCCCCTTCTCCTTTGGCTGGAGCTTGGTGAGCTAGAGGCGGCGCTGGTGTTAGAGAGCGATGGCCTCATATTATGTCTCATATTATGAGATGTATATTTATTTTTAAAATGTATGTGGTCATGAACTACAATAAAACTAGTGAACTTTAAAAATATGCTTCAAATATTTTCTTCTACCTTGTTTTTTGTTTTTAAAGTTTATTTGAAGCATTTTAAAAAAAAATTTTCAGAAGACTGCTTTTTGTAGGTGAAAAAGACTGTCTCTTTAGGTTCTTCTGATGTCTTTTTTTGACTATTTCACTCTTGGGCTCTGTCCTTGGCTCACTTGGACTAGTTGTAGCAAGAATCTTGCTGGTTCAGTTCAGTGAGAATCCCCTACCCTTGACATTTGATCAAAATTCTCATTCCCCATGATCATTATCTTACCACTCTAGTTTACCCTAAGTTAGAATTTTGTCAAGTCAGTTTAGACAGAATCTCCCTTTACTCTTAATGCTTCCTCTTAGTAATTTTCCATCCATTGATCCACATCCTGCTCCTTGGGTATAAATTCTCACTTGTCCTTTTATGCAGAATGAGCTGAATCTCTTTTTCTTACTGTAAAATCTCATTGCAGTGGTTCCTCTTGAATGGTCTTCTGTACCATCTTTAACTAATGTCATGTATACTTTTTTCTTTAATAGATATTACATTTGTTACTATTTCTAATGATTTTTTAGTTTTCTTGGGCACTTTCCCTGAGATCAGACACAAATATTTCTACCTTTAAGTTTGTTTATTTTATGATGCTTCTAAGAATGGCGTACAGCAAAAGCTCTATTTTTGTTAGTTCTATGCTTTTTTTCTTCATCTAAATAGTTATCAGAACATGACTTATTGAGTAAATTATCATTTTTCCAAATATTGAAATTCTCTATTCATTATATACTAAATACTTACAAATGTGTGGATGTGTTTCTAACCATTCTGTTATATTTTATTGTTCTCTCTTAGTATTGAAGGAATCAACAACCCATCAGAATGGTATAAAGATTACTTTAAAGTGAAAACACCTGCAGTACAGCAGTTGCAGAAAAAACTTATCTGACTTTTAAAAAAAAATCTGATTAAAGCAGAGGTTTAAGAGAGTAATCTATTACAAATAATTCCTTCTAAGGAAGTCTCTAGTCAGAGAGGGAGGTGACAAACCTTGGGCACTTGGTCATTACAAAAATATTGTGCAAACAAGCTTCATCAGAACCTTTAGTCTTTTAAAGCTGTAATCACCTGCCTTTCTAACTAAGCTGGCATATATAAATCCTTACCCTATCTGTTCAGATAGCCACTCCCTTTCAGTGCTAAAACATACATGGAAAATAAACTTTTCTCCTGTTAATCTGTCTATTGTCAATTAATTTGCAGCCCCCAATCCTGGAATTTGAATTGGTAGAGGAAAATATTTCCTCCTAATACTATTTTGAAGCTAATGTTGCACTCTTTTAATTATTATCACTCTAAAATATAGTTTATGTGCTTGCATTTATTTTGTTAAACTAATATATGCGTGTCATTACATAACAATATTTTCAGAAAGGGCTTAAATTCAAAGCAACATCATTCTTCAGTTCTGGTTTTAGATTTTCTTAGGGAGGAGTCACAAACTGGTAAAATAAAAATTAATCATGGCACCACAAATATTGCTATAATGTTTCTGTTAAGTTTGTAATATTCATATGTATTAATTTTCTCCTGAGTGCATACATGAAGTTTATATTCTCAACACTAAGATCAGTGCCTAGAGCAACATTACAGCATCAGAACCTCATGTCCATTAGCCTGACAGAGTGACTGCAATGAGAGACAGATGGAAAAAACTCCTATTCTAGAAGTGGGTCCATTCCATAAATTAGGATGCACACGCACATACACATACACACACAAATTTTCTGAGTTTATAAAAAAGAAAGAAGCAATTTTTTCTCTCCCTTTCAGAGAGTGTCTTTCTGAAGACATATTAGGAAGCATTCTTAGTTTATTATTTTGGTACATAAATAAATCTCTTCAAGAGCTAAATATGCCCATTTTTTTAGATTTAATATCTAGAACTATCTTCAAAGTACTGACCTAATCTTTTCTTAAATTAAACACATACTTCAGGAGTTAAGTAAATCTGTCTAGAGTTCTCACAATCCATAGAGTCATAAATTGTTTTCTAGGACTTCCTATTAGCTCCCAAATCACATTACATTAAAATTTGTTCAAAAAGTTCTAACTTTATAAATATATATATAACTTATCAATCTCTTAACAACATACTTATGTTTTTACTCAAAATACAAATTATAGAAAGCATCTATTAGTGTCTTAGTAATATAGAAGTTATTTATAACACAAATACACTTTTCTTTTTCTCTTATTATCCTAATAAAATTTCATTGAAAGTGTCTCTGTGCTTTCAATGTTACAAGTTGAAAATATTAGTGCTGCTACCATTCCTTCCAACCTTTCTCTTTTCACTTCTACTTTCCAAATGAAACCTTTTCTTAGAAAATTGTTAATGTCAAGAGCACTTCTTGTGTACCTATTTTCCCTACCATATTTTTGAATGATGAAAATGAAAAGTTAATGGTTAAGAAAATAGCATTTTTCAATGCTTGTTTAGATTTTTTTTTTGCACTTTATGATAAAGTGGTATACTAGAATCATATTTCCTTTGCTGAGTGTGGTGTCCAGAAAAGTGTCTCACTCAAAAGAGAACATTCTTAGAGCCAAGTATGAATGGACTAGTTTTCATTCTCTACAAATTGCTTCACACTACACTATCAAGACATTTTTGGAACACTTTGTCTTGTTATAAGCAGAATGGTTGCTTGCAAGGTTTGATGTACAGAGTATTGTCCGGACAGCACATCATTGTTCTCTTTTGTTAGACTCACTATGTCCTGAATGTCCAGGTACTTTCTTTTTTTGTTGTTGATTTCACTTTCATTTTTTTAAAGTATATGCCTAAATCTTTATTCTTTTTTTCAATTTTTAAGCTCAGTTTACACTACTAACATGAATTCCAGAATTCTATACTATTAATGAATACCTGAACCAGTATAATTTTATTTCCTTCAAAGGCAGCCTACTTTTGAGGTTGAGGTCTGTTTCTCTTTCTTCTTGAAAATTGGAAAAGTCATACAAAAAATCAAAATAAAAAAAGTGTTTCTTAGATTGGGCATGGTGGCTCATGCCTATAATCCCAGCATTTTGAGAGGCAGAGTTGAGAGGATTGTCTGAGTCTAGGGGTTTGAGACCAGCCTGGACAATTTGGTGAGAACTCGTCTCTATAATAAATCAAAAAATTACCCTGGCAAGGTGGTGCATACCTACTTGGAAGGCTGAGGCAGAATGATTGCCTTAGCCCAGAAGATCGAGGCTGTGGTGGCCATGAGCACACCACTGCACTCCAGCCTGGGTGACAGAGTGAGACTCTGACCCAAAAAAAAAAAAAAGTATTTCTTTTTGAAAAGCATTCTAAAGCATTGTATAGGAATGGTACAACTCCCTTGCCATTCTTCCTGGGCTGTCCCTATCTCTTATCCTGTGATTGATAGATGAGTATGTTAGTTTTACTAGTTTGTCTCTGAATGCTAAACCAGCAAGTTTGCTGTCACAGATAGAAAACAGATTTGAAGATGTATGTGAACTGGCAGCTTTGCCAGCTAAAAGTGACAAACTTAGTAAGAATGAATAAAAAAATTCTGTAGATTTACTGGCTATAGTTTTGGTCAGGATTAGGACAAGTATCAGAATAACCAGAAGTTTAATGGGGCAATCATGGAAATCAGAGAAGCATTGAAGACTGAGATAAGCTGTCGATATATTTGTAGCTATATGGGAAAATATGTGTATGGGTGAGAGAAGTATTGAAAAGCCAAAAAATTAAAAGTCCTGGAAGTAGTTCTGATCTCAGCCAAGATGAAGTATCTCTATTCTTCTCAGATTTTTTTTAACAACCAAAAATTCTGTATGTAACAAAAAACAGGTATAAGATTTTGAAAGGTGAAAAGAAGGCAGACTGCAACTACCCAGTTGCCTCCAAACATAAGAAACAACATGGTAATTTACTTTCTGATTTTCCTTATTGTAACTTATACATTTGGAGAGCAGGTTATGAAAGACTCCATTCTGATATTGTTAACAAACATAGACATAAAATGTCCAATAAAAAGACTGTTCTCCCAGCCTAAAGTCCAGGAAAAGACAGGCCTAACAACTGAAAACCTTTTTTTGGCAAACTCACTCTACTCTAGCCAAACACAATTTAAAAAACTATACCTTCACCCCATGATTTCAGCAGAGAGAAAAAGAAAGTGAATTTTCATCCCATTTTCATTGTCCAAAAAAGACTACAGTGCTCCAGTTCCTTGACACAGATATTAATAGGTCTGAGTTGGAAGTTATATTCATTTCCTGCCTAGTAGAAGCAGGAAGCATTCCAATTATCCTGCCAGGTGGTATGTGAGTGGACCAAGGGGATAGGACATACTTTTATTCTCAACACCATGGAGGCAAGTAGTGTTTTGACACCATTTCAAGCACAGAGTCAGCAAGAGCTACTAGCAGGCTGAGTCTGTATCTCCCCCTAAAAACAATGAGATTTAATGAGGTATTATTAAGTAGAGCTTCTTACTAGCCCACTTTAGCAATGCTTTTCACACTGGTGCAGCATGACTCAGTGGGTTGCTGAATTTTCAACCTGAGAGAACATCAATAATGTTGAACACAAAGGGATGAATTGGAGCTAGTAACTATTCTACTTTTTCCCTATTTTATTGTCAGTGAAAAATAAGGAAGCTGAAATTTTATACTTGCTTATCAACAATGAGAACAAATCAGATAGTAAAAGGAAAGACTAGTAGACATACTCATTCTCCAAACCCAGTAGAGCCAAGACTGGAGCCAATTCTCCAACTCCATCTGGCATCAATGAGATGGAATAAGATGGTATAAGATGAGCTAGTTAGTACTCTGCATATCTCTCTTCTTTACAGTGTCCACAGGGCATTGTGGTAAGCTAAACTTCCACTCACACATCACATCCATGAGGACAATTGAAGTGATAGAAGACTGGAGTAGTTAAGAAGTTAGAAGTTATTACTCTGCTGATTCATCCTCCTGCCCCAATGTCAGAGGTTCCCAATAAACAGCACAGTTTTCACCCAAAACCTGAGGTAGAAGAGTTTTGTGAATCAGCACTCTCTTCCCCCCCCCCACCATGGTATCCACAGTGCTCAGTTAGGAACTGGTCATACAACTCCACTTGGAGGAAATGAGGAGGGTTACTTGGTATGTCACTTGTTGGAAAACCTTTAGCTAGGCCAAGGCGTGAGATGATCTTCCAACCATTAACTGGGCAGCGTGAGTCATTGGTCAACACTTGCCAGAAAGGTATTAGTATTGCTCTGCAGGAAGTTTAACATACATATCAATTGCCCTTTATGGTTAACTTTAAAAGGAAAACAAAATAAGAATGAGAATGAGAATAAGAATAGGAAGAGGAAGAAGAGGAAGAGGAAGAGGAAAAGGAAAAAGGAAAATATTAAATAAGAGTCACAATGTAATACATTAAAAGTATAAGATATAATATACTAACAAACAAGAAAACCACAAGTTGAATGAGAAAAGAAACAACAGATGTAAAAACCAAGATTAATCAGCTGTTAGAATTATTTGATGCTGGACAATCCCCTTGTGTCCCCTTCTCCTCCCACTCTGGGAGTTTTTCTGTTCTCTCAATAAATCCTGCTTTCTTAAAAAAAAAAAAGAAGATTTGATGTTGAAGTTAAAAATCCTTAAGAAAGCAATTATGGTTTTTTTTTTTTGAGTCAAATTTAAAATTGAAAATCTTAACAAATAAATAGATATTATAGGAAAAAAAGAGCCAAGTACAATAGCAGAATTTAAACATAAAAAGAAAATTATATATCACACACACACACACACACACACACACACACACACACACACACACACTATCCAGATAAGCCACACAATTGAGTGGAGATGATAGAAGATAGAACAAGTGAAGTTGAGAAAATCGACTAATAAAAAAGAACAGAATCTCATGTCTTGTGGAATGATAAACACAGAGCTAGTAATTCTATTATTGGTATCCCCAAAAAAGAACAAGAAGTTGTGTTGAAAATGTATTTAATGAAATCATTGCTGAGAAACCCACAAATTTGCAAAATATATTAATCTGTACATTTAAGAAGTTGATCAAACTTATGTAGAATAAACACAAAGAAAATTATATTAAGACTCCTGAAAACTAAGGGCAAAGAAAAAATCTTGAAAGCAGCCAAAGATAAATGAAATTACTGCTAAGAGAGCTCCAATTTGTATGATAGTGAATCTCTCATTTTAAACCATGCATACCACAAGGAAGTGGAATGATATATATTTTTAATTAATGAAATACGAAAACTTTCAACCAAGATTTCTATCTCTGGTGAAAATATAATTCAGAAATAATGAGGAAATATATTCTTAGATGAAGTAAAACTAAGATAATTTGTTGATAGCAAACCTATTTTTAATGAATGGTTAAAAGAAATTTTCTATACAGAAATAAAATAATGATAGAGGAAGGCTTGGAACTTCAAAAACAAAAGAAAAATTGAAAATGGGTCAAAATTAATATTCTTCTCATGAATTTCTTTATATAATATTGCATGGTTAAAACAGAAATTATAATATTGTATTTAAAAGAAATAATCAAAGCAATTTATTTGTAAAAGTAGGGCGTGTAAAGGAACCTAGATGGAAGTAAGGTTGCTAGAACTGGTAGTTTAATGTTGATACCAGTAGAAAGTGCTAAGTCATCTATGTACATTTTAGTACACAAAGCAACCACTAAAAACACAATAGAGTTGCCAGGTGTGGTGGCTCAAGCCTGTAATCCCAGCATTTTGATAGGTAGAGGTGAGTGGATTGCCTGAGCCCACAGATTTGAGAACAGCCTGGGCAACTTGGCGAGACCTCATCTCTACAATAAATCAAAAAATTAGCCGGGCATGGCAGTGTGCGCATGTAGTTTCGGCAACTTGGAAGGCAGAGGTGGAAGGATTGCCTGAGCCCAGCAGGTTGACGCTGGGGTGGCCATGAGCATGCTACTGAAATCCAACCTGGGCGACAGAATGAAACACCAACCCAAAAAAACAAAAAAAAAAAACAAAAAAAACACAATAGAGTGATATACTCAGAAGCCACAATATTCAAGACTTCAAACTAGAAAAAATAGACACAATAATTTTATAGCAATGAGTTATTAAATTTATAATTAAAAATCTCATAAAAAAAATCTCTTGTTTATCTAGAAAATCCCACTAAATATTTCTAAAACAGAATCTTGTCCACAAAATAAAAGAGAAGGTAAAACATTCCAATTAATTTTATTAGACCAATATTATCCTAATATTAATATTAGAAAATGACATAAAACAAAGCAAACAAAAAATCAAGCTCAATATTTTATACTTGAATTTAGATGTAATATACCTCAGCAAATGGATAACATTGAATACATGAAAGTATAAAGTGAACTATACACATAATCAAATGGAATTTATTCCAAATGTGAAAGGCTGATTCTGCATTGAAATTAATCCATGTAATCCACCATAACAATGGGTCAAAGAAGAAAAATTATAAGATCATATCAATTGACTCAGAAATAATATGTGGCATAATTTCATTCATTATTGAAACCCTCAGAAACCTATAAATGTAAAAGAATGTCTATAACTTAATGAAGAGGATCTCCAAATAACTACGGACAATATTAGACTTTAAAGTAAATGGCGTCAGAGCTCAGTGGCTCAGCCTGTAATCCCAGCACTCTGGGAGGACGAGGTGAGTGGATTTCCTGAGTCCCTGGGGTTCAAGACCAGTCCGGGAAATTTGGCGAGACCTAGTCTCTACAATAAATAAAAAATTAGTGGTACGTGGTAATGCATGCCTGTTGTTCTGGCTACTTAGAAGGTTGAGGCGGAAGGGTCACTGGAGCCAGCAGGTTGAAACTGGGGTGGCCATGAGCATGCCACTGCACACCAGCCTGGGTGATGAAGTGAGACTTCAACTCAAAAAAAAAAAAAAAGTAAATAGCTGAATATTTTTCCTTAATATCAGTAAAATATAAAGGATGTCTGTTCTTACCACTCTTATTAAATGTAGCACTATACAGCCTAACCACTGTAATACAGCCAAAAAAAACCCCAAACAAAACAAAAACCAAAAAACAAAAACAAAACAGAGAACAAACAAACTAGAAACTACTTACAGTGCAAAGGAAGAAAAAAAAAAATTAAAACTTCTCCTATTTTCAGATCCATGAATATCAACTAGAAAATCTCAAGTAGCTGGACTCGGTGGCTCAGCCTGTAATCCCGTGCTTTGGGAGGCCGAGGTGAGTGAATTGCCTGAGCCCGCGGGTTCGAGACCCACCTGGACAACTTGGCGAGACCTCATCTCTACAATAAATCAAAAAAATTAGCCAGGCGTGGTAGCGCGTGCCTGTAGTTCCAGCTACTTGGAAGGCTGAGGCGGAAGGATCGCAGGAGCCCAGTAGATCGAAGCTGCGGTGGCTGGGAGTGGCCACTGGACTCCAGTCTGGGCGACTGACTGAGACTCCAATTCAAAAAAAAGAAGAAAATCTCAAGTATTCTATAACAAAACATCTAGAACTAAAAGAATTCAGCAAGTATACAGAATTAAAAATCTTCATACAAAACTTAATCAAATTTTTATCTACTAAAAGCAAGCATGTAAAATCTAAAGTTTAAAACTGATTTAAAGATTGAAATAATCATGTATCTGTTGGCTGCTCATATGTCTTCTTTTCAGCAGTATCTATTCATATCTTTTGCCCACTTTTTAAATAGGGCTGTTTGTTTCTTTCCTTTTGGCACTTTTGAGTTCCTTATAGCTCCTGGATGTTAGGTTTTTGTCAGATATACAGTTGGAAAATATTTTTTCCCTTTCTGTAGACTGTCTCCCCACTCTTTTGATAGTTTCCTTTGCTTTGCATAAGCTTTTCAGTTTGATGAGATTCCACTTGACTATTTTATCTCTTGTGGCATGGGCTTTTGGGGTTCTGATCAAAAACTGGTTGCCTATTCTAATCTCTGTAAGGGTGTCTCTGTGTTTTCTAAGATTCTTATAGGTTGAGATTTTACATTTAGGTCTTTGATCCATTTAGAGTTGATTTTTGTGTATGGTGATAGGCAGGGGTCCTGTTTCATTCTTCTGCATGTGGTCAGCCAGTTTTCCCAGCACTATTTACTGAATAGGTTCTCCTCTCCCCAGTGGTTGTTGCTGGAGGCTTAGTCGAAGATGAGTTAGTAGAGAAATTGTGGTTTTGTCTCCGGAATCTCTATCCTGTTCCATTGGTCTATATGCCTGTTCTTGTACCAATACCCTACTATTTTGATTATTGTAGTCTTATAATAAAACTTAAAGTCTGGAAGTGTGATACTTCCCACTTTGTTTCTTTTACTGAGGATTGCTTTGATTATTTGTGGTTGTTTATGTTTCCATATGAATTTCTGTATTGTTTCCAGGTCTGAGAAGAATGATAGTGGTAATTTAATGGATATTGCATTGAAGCTTGTCGGTGACCTGCACTGACCAGGGAAGGGTTAGGACCGCACCGGTGAATCAGAACGGAGAGAAGAAAACTACTCGGAGGCAGCTCTTCTGGGAACAGTCTGGCCAAGACTGAAGCCGATTTTATTCAAACCTTTTCCAACTTATATACCATTTTCTATACCCTCCAGCAATGTGATAATCACTCACTGGGGGCGTACAAGTTTCGTGCTTTACAAACTATGCATCACAAGACCACCACGAGATCTGCAATTTCCAAGCAAACAATTCAAATTCCATGATGCCTGCCGTGCTTACATCAAGGTCACAGGTGCACAATTTCAATACAAATCGTTCAAAGTGTTTTCCATAATGTTCAACGAATCATTCATATTATACTCTTTGCTCTATACCCTGATTAATACAAAAAACTTTCCTGAGTTAACTCTAGGTTCAATCCAAGTTCACTGATTCCCAATATTTTTAACAATTAATATTATCAACTTACCACTATACTATAATCTATAAGTTTAGTTAAATGACTTAACTGTCAGTTATACTATTAACCTATTACAATTTAACATAATGCCTTATAACTCAGTTAAAACTTATTCTTAAACTACAAAACTTTACTATAATTCATGTTTCATATGTCTAAACTTTAATTTTCATATGATCTAGTTATTGGACTTTAATACTATGCTATATCCTATTAAGCTAATACCTTATCGTTAATTCTTTTATAAATCATATAGTAACTATTACACTTGAATAATGTAGCAAAAGGAATCAAAACAGCAAGCATAGATTTACGCAGCTATGAGTGTATATGTATATATTTTATCCCAACAAGTCTACTCTAAAAATCAAATAGTAGCTGTCACACTCTTGAACAAGGAAATGCAGGGCTTCCAAGATGGCGGCCATGGGCTGAAGCAGACAGAGTTTCGGTAATTAACGAAACAAAAGAAAACGTTCTACCTGGCTAGGGGCAGGGGACAGAACTATCATGGTAATTTAGTTTCTAATCTTAGCCCTAGGGGAAACAGCTTTCGGGAACAAGGACTACCCAGTCTACCAGGAAATAGAAGTAAAAAAATATCTAGAAAGAAGCTAAACTTAGAAAGACAGAAACAATTCCGCCATGCACCTTCCATCAAGTGTACTGAGATTCACTTGTAAGTTTTACTGCCATGTATGCACACTGGTCACCAATCACACGCCAATATCATAGGTATAACTGATATCCTATGTCAGAGGCGATCTTCCAGATGGGCCTTTACAGGCCTCAGCCATGTAGCTATAGATGTTGGCTCCCAACAGAAGCTGTAGATTGCCTTAGGTAGGATGGACATATTAACAATGTTGATTCTTCGAATCCTTGAGTATGGGAAGTTTTTCCCTTTGTGTCTTCTTGGATTTCTTCGAGCAGTGTTTTGTAGTTTTCATTGTAAAGGTCTTTCACTTCTCTGGTTAGGAAGATGCCAAGGTATATCATTTTATATTTTTTGGTGAACACTGTAAATGGGATCATGCTTTTTATTTGGTTCTCTGTCTGTTCGTTGGTGTACAAAAATGTGACTGTCTTTTTCACCTATACAATGACCACTTATGTATGTTATCCTGAATTTTACTTCACATCTTTGAAATAAAATTAAATAAATAAATAAAATAAAGATTAAAATGATTACATAAGAACTGTATCCATAAAATTACATAAGAACTTATATAAGAACTGTATCCATAAGATTACAAAATGTTAATAAAATAAATCAAAGAAGACTTAAATGAGTGAAGAGAAATTCCATATTTATGGTTTTAAGCTTTAAAATAATAAAGATTTCATTTATTGCCTGTAGATTTAATGCAATAATTGTCAAAATCCCAACAAGGTTTTAGTAGAGCTAATTATAAAATTTATATGAAAAGGTGGAGGCCCTGTAATAGCTAAAAATATACTGAAAAGAAGGAGTAAAAAGAAAAAAAAGCTCTATTCAATGTTAGAGCTTAGTATATAGTTAAAGTAAAGATGACCATGTGGTATTTACACAAGAATTTACATATAGTTCAATGGGACAAAAGAGAGAACACAGAAATTGATCTACACAAGTATGCTTAACTGGTTTTTAGAAAAGATACAAGTTTTGTTCAATAAAGGGAGGACAGCATTTTCAATAAATGGCACTAGAACAATTGGAAATTAATAGGCAAAATAATAATCTTAAATCAGTACCTCCCAACTAATTCAAAAATTATTTCAAAATATATCACAAAATCAAATAAAAAAAACATAAAATTATAAAATATTTTTAAAAATAATGAGAAAAATTTAGAGATTTAGGACTATAGATACAAGATTTTTTAGACTTGGTACTAAAAGCATAATCTTTGAAAGGTAAAATTGATAAATTAGACCTCATCTAAATTAAAATCTTATATTCTGGTATATATCTTGGGAAAAGGAAGAAAAGGCCAACTAAAAATTGAGATAATATATTTGCAAGCCACGAATCTGAGAGTAAATTTGCATTTAGAATATATAAGAACTATCCAACCTAAACAGAATAATACCAAAAATTCAATTGCAAAATGCAAATAATATATAAAGTGATATTTTGCCTAGGAGTATATAAAATGGCTAATATATGTATGAAACAATGCTCAACATTATTTGTCATCAGGGCAATTAAAATTAAAATCACAATGAAATATTATTGCACACATATCAGAATACCTAAAATAATTTTAAAAATGGATCATAACAAAATGCTGGTGAAGTTGCAGATAATTTGGATCACTCATACATTGCTAGTGGGAATGTCAAATGGTGCAGTCACTCAGCAAAAGAATACAGCAGTTTGTTACAAAACTCAAAATGTACTTCACATAATGACCAGCAAATGTACTCTTGGACATTTTTCCCAAATAAATAACTAAGTATGTTCACACACAAGCTTATACATAAGTGTACATATCAGTCTTATTAGTAGTAGTCAAAACTTAAAACTATCCAAATGTCCTTCGTTGAATGAATGGTTAAAGAAACTGTAATAATAATACCATGCAACTACTTGGTTGCATCTCAAGGGGTTATTCTGAGTGCAAAATTACTATCTAAAAACATTGCATGTGGTATGATTCCATTTATATAGCATTGTTGAAATAACAAAATTATGGAGGAAGAGATTATATTTGTCATTGCCAGGGGTTAGAAAGAAATCAAGGAAGTGAGGTGATTTTAGCTACAAAATTACAACATGAGGAAACCTTGTGATAAAGTGTGACTGTGGTGGTAGTAAGAGAAACCTAAACACGTGATAAAGTTGTATAGAACTAGTAACACACAGATATAAACATGCAAACAAATGAGTGCACATAAATTTGGTGAAATTTGATGATGAATTGTATCAAAGTCCTGGCTGTGATATTGTATTGTAGTTATGCAGGATAATATCTTTGGAAACAATTAGGTAAAGGGTACATAGGATTTTTGTTATTTCCTCCATCTATATGCTAGTCTACAATTTCTCAAAAGTAAAAAAAAATGCAAAGAACTTAGGACGACTGGTTGCAAACTCGTATGTGTTACACATCATTCACACAAGATTAATTTGTTAATAGAGAGAGAGAGAGAGAGATAGAAAGAGGCATAAAAATAAATAGGCGACTATATCTAATACACAAAAAAAGAAACAGTGGAAGTAGACTCTAAGTAGGTCTAGATGTCATATTTATTAGCAAAGACTTCAAGGTATCTATGTAAACTCTTTTCAAAGAGTCAAGTGAATGACATTTAAAGAATTAAAGATTCATATAGAAATTGTAGAGTTTAAAAGGAAAATGACTGAAAATGAAAATTTACTAGATGATCGCATTTGCAGAGAACAATTGTACTTGCATGTGAATTGATGAAAACTATACAATTTAAAAATACATTTTTAAAATTTGAAAAAAATTTAAGAGACCTGTGTTACTATGTCAAGTATACCAATATATGTGTAATAGAAATTTTAAATGGATATTTTCCAGAAGGGAAAGAGAAAAAGACAAATACATATTAGAAAAAATGACAGAAACTACCAAATTTATGGAAAAACCTTGATTCCTACACACAAGAAGCTGAATAAGCTTGAAGTGGGAGAAAACAAGGATAACCACGTATAAATAACTGAAAACCAAGGAGAAGGGAACAATCTTGAAAACAAGAAAAGTAAGATGACTTCTGAGGGATAGACTTTCATAAAAAATAAAAATGGTCAGAAAACTATGTATATACAAGCATCAGCTAACATTTTCATGGATTATATATCTGTCTTATCAGAAATTAGGAAATATTAAAGAAAGTTCTTTTAGGCAGAAAAAAAATTATCAGAAGTAAGTAACTTGAATCTACAGAAAGTATAAAGAGTACTAGAAATTGTAAATACATAAACATATATGCACATATACATACATAAATTTTATTTTACATCTCTTAATTTTTCAAAATAAATGTTATAAGAAATAGTTGCAATACTATTGTTAGGCTTATAACATAGACAGATGTAGATGTTGTATATGAAAATAATAGCAAAAGGGAGATATGAGGAAATGGAGCTATATTAGGGAAAGTTGCTATGTTTTACCAGAATAAAGTCAATATTAACCTGAAGTAGATTGTAATGCATTAAAGGTAGTAATTACAAGAGCATTTACTAAAAACATAACTTAAAAATTCCCACAAAATCTGAAAAATCAGGACAGAAATTAAAGTGGCATACTAACAATTTGGTTTACCACAATAGTAGTCAATTGATTAGATACAGAAAAACTAAAATTATATGATATATGCATAAAAAGCAAAACGTTTAATTTAAATCTAACAATGTCAATAATTACACTTCAACAAAAGGTAACAATTTCCAAAATAAATGCAAGGGGAAAAAAAGGCAGGTTTTAAGTATATGCTATATACAAGAGTCACATTTTAAATTTAGATACAAAATAGATTGAGTATTAAAAAATGAGATTTCAAGGAAGATGGCAGTGTAGCCAGGAGGACTACATGAGTCCCTGTGTATGTGAATGATTGTATGGACAATTCTGTGTGTATTTCTGTATGCAAGTGAGAGTATGAGAGGCTGACTGAGTATGGACCTGAGAACAAGTAGCCAGGGCCCTCCTGGTGAAGCCACTGGCACTGCAGGTCCTCTGCTTGAACTCTAGCACTTCCTGGAGCACATTTTTTAAAATCAGCCCAGCTTTTCCTAAGAAGAACAGTTGGAGTGATTGCCAACCCCACCACCTCAGCACCGGGCTGAAGGTTGGCAGCGAGGGCCATGAAAAGAGTGCAGTGAGGTAGCCTGAGGCAGAGCCCAGAGGAAACAGCAAGGAGAAGCCATCCCAAACCCGCCCTGAGCTCCAGAGCTTAGCTACCAGGTCCCAAGATCCGGAGACTATGGTAACTGCTGGAAAGAGAACTATTGACTCCATTGGTGACTGTAACAGCAGCCAGCAGAGAAACTGAGGAGACTCTCTAATGCCTGGGCAAAGAAGTGTTCTAGGGAAGCCTCTGAGGAACAGCAGAACTGCATCTTGAGACCAGGTGCTATCTCTGTATTGTGTTGGGGCTGCTCTTTGCGATCTCAGAGAACATTGCTTCCAGTGCACAAGCCCTGGCAGATAACGGCAGACACGGAAACCCAGATAATCCACCCTCCACCTTGAGCCAGTTGCAGGGCAATAGAACACAGACAGTGGAGCTGCCCAAGAAGGAGGCTAGTGAGTGCCTAACTGACTCCCCCTTTTCCCCTAGTAACAAGTAGATGGGGGGAGCAGAACAGAGACAGGAGGCCCCATTCCCCTGCTATGAACTGGATGTCCTGGGAGCTGTGACAAAGATGGGAGAGGAAGGAAGGGTGTGAGATCCCGTGTCAAGTTATTCCAGCCCCCTTCCCTCACACGGGCGTGCAACGGTTACCAATTGCAGGCAGCATGGGGTGAAAACTCTAACATCTTAAGTTCCAACAGTGAATAGGGATCCTGTAGTAATAGCCTTGCAATTGCAGAACCCATCACAAGAGGGAGCCCCTCCTGCCAAAGAGGTATACTAAAGCTGAGAACTCTTTATCAACTTTTTTTTTTTAGTTGGAGTCTCACTCTGTCGCCCAGACTGGAGTGCAGTGGCTGCTCCCGGCCACCGCAGCCT
The DNA here is from genome assembly GCF_000164805.1 of Carlito syrichta. Taxonomy (NCBI): domain Eukaryota; kingdom Metazoa; phylum Chordata; class Mammalia; order Primates; family Tarsiidae; genus Carlito; species Carlito syrichta. Next base: position 265,536 of record NW_007082943.1, read on the forward strand.
CGACCTGCTGGGCTCCGGCAATCCTTCCGCCTCAGCCTTCCAAGTAGCCGGAATTACAGGCATGCACTACCATGCCTGGCTGATTTTTTAATTTATTGTAGAGATGAAGTCTCGCTGCCCAGGCAGGTCTCGAACCCCCGGTCAGGCAATTCACTCACCTTAGCCTCCCAAAGGCACAGGATTACAGGCTGAGCCACATTTTTTGTTTTGTTTTGTTTTGTTTTGTTTTGGGAGATGGGATGGGGTATTGGTTTGTTTGTTTGATTATCTTGTTTGGTTGTTTTTCTCTTTTCTTTCCTTCTATTTATCTTTCTTTGTTCATTCTGTTTTTTATGGTTTTTTTCTTTTTCTATTTTTCTTTCCTCTTTTTCTCTCTTTCTCTTTTTTCTCTTTTCCCTCTTATACCTTGTCTTGGACTCAACAGCCATGCAAGCATATCCACTGTAAGATCATATTGTGAAGAGAGGAAGAATGAGACCCAGCTGTCCCATTCACCTGATAGCAAGCACAATGACCTGACAATATATTCAGAATTCTTTTAGCCCCCTTACATTCTAGTAAATGATCAAAATTGTAAAGAAACAGCACAACATCCCACCTCATGCCCTACTTCTTAATTGAATAAACCCAGAGCCCTGGCTCAAGGAAGGACAAAAGGTAGAGCAAATATCAGAACTGACTGCATCTCCATTTTCCATTGAGGAAAAGAATTAAAGAGAAAGATAAAAGAACTGCTACAAATGAAAAAAAATCAATAAAAAACTGTCAGTGATCATCAGAGTCCCAACAAAGTGTCCGTGCTACAAAGAACAGCTACTGTGTCACAATGGCTACCTCCCAGACTGACAGTACCCAGAAGCCACTTACAGAGATTAGAGAATTGTAGAATAGAATGGATAAAAATCAAGAAATGAAAGGGCTAAAACTAAACGAAGTTGCAATGGAGCTAGACAGACTCAAGAAAGCATACTTAGAAATAACAGAAATAAAGAACTCTAACCAAGAAATAAACAATGAACTGACAAGCATTGGAAGCAGAATTCACCAAGCAGAAGAAAGAATCTAAGAGCTGAAAGGTGAAAATATGGAATTAACCCAGTCTATTAAAAATATAGGGGGAAAAAACTGAGAAAGAGGAAACTCTCCAAGAGAGATACGATTTTATCAAGAAAACAAACCTACGTATGATTGGAGTACCTGAACTAGAAAGAGAAACAGAAAACACCTTGGAACAAACATTTCATGAGGTCATTCAAGATAACTTCCCTCATCTGGCCAGAGGATAACAATACAAGCACAAGAGTTCCAGAGAATCCCTGCAAGACATATTATGAGAAGACCAACACTTAGACACATAATAATTTGCCGACACAAAACAGATATAAAAGAAAATATCTTGAAGTAAGAGAAAAAGATCAGATTACATACCAGGGGAGTCCAATCAAAATTTCTACCGATTTATCTGCAGAAACAACACAGGCCAGAAGGAATTGGACCCCAATCTTTAATGATTTCAAAGATAAACAATTTCAACCAAGAATTCCTTAGCCAAGCTAAGCTTCATGAGGGAAGGAGAATTAAAATCCTTTTCAGACATCCAATCCCTAAAAGAATATGCTGCTTTGAAACCAGCTTTACAGGAGATGCTTAAAATGTGCTGTGCATAGAAGAAAAAAGAAAGAAAAGAAAGACCATATACTTCATAAAATCACAAACAAAAATAGAAGCAGCAGAACTCACAGCATACCCGCAAAAATGAAAACACACACACATAATGAACACAAAAGCTAAATGGAAACAAAACAGTATTATAAAAGCATTATGTCTGGGACAAACTCTCATATTTCAACAATCAGCCTGAATGTGAATGGATTAAATACATCACTGAAAAGACATAGAATGAAACTGGATAAAAATGTATGGTCCAGTAATTTTCTGCCTCCAGGTAATGCATCTCACCACAAAGGACACCCATAGACTCAAATTTAGAGATTGAAAAGCAAATTTTCAAGAGAATGGATCACAAAAAAGGTATGTGTTATGATCTTAATATAAGACAAAACAACTTTTAAGCTATCAAAGATTTTAAAAGATGCAAAAAGATGCTATGTAAAGATAAAAGGTTCGATCCATCAACAAGAAATATCCATCCTAAATATATATGCACCAACACAGGAGCACCAGCTTTTATAAAGCAGCTACTAAGTAAACTAAAATAAGATATTGATTCCAACACTAGCATAGCTGGAGATTAAAGACGCCATCAACAACCCTATATAGATCATCAAGGCAAAAGATCAACAAAGAGATCTGGAATCTCAACTTGACACTTGATCAAATGGGCATAGTATAAACCTACAGAACACTCCACCCAACAACCACAGAATATACATTCTTCTCATTACACATAGAACATACTCCAAGATCAGCCAGATCCTTGGGCATAAATCAAGCATAAACAAACTTCACAAGATAGAAATACTGCCATGCACCTTCTCAGACCACAGTGGAATAAAAATAAACCTCAACACCAACAAAATTCCCCCCAAATCCACAAAGAAATAGACAATAAACAGCATAGTACTGAACAACTTCTGGGTCAATACACAAATCAAAACAGAAATTAAAAGATTCCTGGAAACAAATGAAAACAAAGCAATATCTTACCAAAACCTCTGGGATGCCATGATAACAGTACTGAGAGGAAAATTTATATCTCTATGAACATCAGGAAAATAGAAAGAGAATAAGTTGACAACCTAACAAATCACCCAGAGGAGCTGAAAAGGCAAGACCACCAAAACCCTAAATTCAGCAGAGGAATCCAGATAACCAAAGTAAAATCTCAAATATGGGACATAGAAGACAAAATACAATACAAAAAAAATCAACAAAACAGCTGATTCTTTGAAAGGACAAACAAGACTGATGGACCCCTAACCAGAATGACCAAGAAAAGGAGAGAAAAAGCCTAAATAAACATAACCAGAAATGTAAAAGATCAAATCACAACTGACCTCAAAGAAATACAAAACATTATTAGAGGTTACTATGCATACCTGTATGGAAATAAACTCGAAAACCTAAATGAAATGGAGGACTTTCTGGCATTACACAACCTCCCAAAGTTGAAACAAGAAGAAACTGAGATACTCAATAGACCAATAACATCTCAGGATAGGATATTGACTCTGTCATTTCAAAAAAAAAAAAAAAACCTACAACAAAAAGCTCTGGACCAGATGGCTTTCCAACGTAATTTTACAAAACGTACAAGGAGGAGCTGATACCAATACTATTGAGAGTATTCCAAGGAATCAAGAAAGTCAGAACTCTCCTCAAGTCATTTTATGAAGCTAATATTACACTGATAATCAAACCAGATAAAGATCCAACAAAGAAAGAGAACTACAGGCCAATAACCCTGATAAACATAGATGCAAAAATTCTCAACAAGATTCTAGCAAATTGAATCCAGCAACACATCTCAAAAATCATCCACCATGACCAAGTAGGCTTCTTCCCTGGGATACAGGGTTGGTTCAACATCCACAACACCATAAAGGTAATTAAACACAACAGATGTAAAAACAATAGCCACTATATAACGTTATATCATTTGATGTGGAAAAAGCTTTCAATAAAGTCCAGCATCACTTCTTGATAAAAATCTTGAACATCTATGCATACAGGAAACATATCTCAAAATAGTAAGAACCATATATGATAAACCCATAGCCAACATATTGCTAAACAGACAGAAATAGGAAGCATTTACCCTGAAAACCAGAACAAGACAAGGCTGCCTACTCTCACCCCTCCTGTTCAACATAGTGGTAGAAGTCTTAACAAGAGCTTTCAGACAAGAGAAGAAAATCAGGAGTATCCAAATAAACAAGAAGCAGTCTAGTTAGCCCTCTTTGCTGACAATATGATCTTATGCCTCAAAAATTCAAGGGAATCTCTCAAAAATATCCTTACACTGTTAAAGGACTTTGGCAAAGTCTCAAGGTATACAATAAATATGCAATAAAGGATAAAGGACTTTGGCAAAGTCTCAAGGTATACAATAAATAAAGATGCAATAGATGGTTGCATCTTTATATAGGAACAGCAAACAGGTAGAGAACAAAATAAAAGGCACAATTCTATTCACAATAGTCACACAAAAAAATGAAAAACTCAGCATCTTCTTAACCAGAGACATGGAAGATCTTTCCAACACAAACTACAAAACACTGTTCAGAGACGTCAAAGATGACAAAAACAAATGGGAAAATATTCCATGCTCATAATGGGGAGAATAAACATTGTTAAGATGTCCATGCTATCAAAGGGAATCTACAGATTCAACACAATACCCATTAAATTACCAACATCATTCTTCTCAGACCTGGAAACAACAATGCAGAAATTCATATGGAAGCATAAACAACCATGAATGGCCAAAACAATGCTTAGCAAAAGAAACAAAGCAGGAGTTATCACATTTCCAGTCATTAAACTTTATTATAAGACTACAATAATCAAAACAACCTGCTATTGGTACAAGAACAGGCATATAGAACAATGGAATAGAATAGAGATTTTGGAAGCTAAATTTCGATTTCTCAACCAACTCATCTTTGACAAAGCCTCCATCAGCAACCACTGGGGAGAAGAGAAATTCTGTTCAGTAAATGGTGCTGGGAAAATGGGCTGAAAATGTGGAGAAGAATGAAACAGGACCCCTATCTATCACCATACACAAAAATCAACTTCAAATGGATCAAAGACCTAAATGTAAAACCCCAAACTTTAAGAATTTTAGAAAATTCAGCAGACACCCTTACCAAAATTGGAATAGGCAACCAATTTCTGATCAAAACCCCAAAGGCACCATGCCATAAGAGATAAGATAGACAAATGGGACCTCATCCAACTGAAAAGCTTCTGCAAAGCAAGAGAAACCATCAAGAGAGTAAAGAGACAACTCACAGAATGGAAAAAAATATTTGCAAATTGCATCTGACAAAGGCCTAGCATACAGGATATACAAGGAACTCAAATATGCTGAAAGGAAGAAAAACAAACAGTGCCTTTGAAAAGTGGGCCAAAGGCATGAAGAAGAAGACATAGGAGCAGCCAACAGACACATGAAAAAATGCTCAGCCTCACTCATCATCAGAGAAATGCAAAGTCAAAATAACATTGAAGATACCATCTAACTCCAGTAAGAATTGTCATGATTAATAAAATAAAAAATAAGAGATGCTGAGGAGAAAAGGGAATATTTCTGTACTGCTGATGAGAATGCAAACTAGTTGAATCTCTATGGAAAGCAGTGAGGCGATTCCTAAAATAACTAGAAATTGACCTGCCATATGACCCAACAATCCCTCTTCTGGTAATATACCCAGAGCAACTTAAATCACTCTACAAAAAAGATACCTGCACAAGCATGTTTATTGCAGCACTATTTACAATAGCAAAAGCATGTAATCGACCATGCTGCCAATCAAAACTGAACAGGATAAAAAAAATGCGGTACATATACATGATGGAATATTATGCAGCCATAAAGAAGAACACAATTATGGACTTCACAGAAACTTGGATGGATTTAGAGTCTATAATACTCAGTGATTTATCACAGAAACAAAGAACTGCATATCACATGTTCTCACTCATAAGCAGACCTTGAACATTTACCATAAAACTATAAAAAAGGGATTGGCAGTAGCCAGAAACTGTCAGTGGAGATGGGGGCACATAGCATACCAGGCAAAGTGGGGACCAAAGGGAGATCTAAACTTTATCTGTGCAATGAACATTTGTATACCTAACAATGAATTGTGCCCCACATCTTTAAAATAAAAATTAAATAAATAAGTAAATACATTAAACATTAAAAAATATTTAAAAATCTGCTAAATAGACTTTGGGACAAGAAATATTGCTAAATACATAAATGAGCATTCTATCATGATACGTTAAAAAGCTGTAATAATTACATATGCACATGAGCATAAAGACAAATCCTCAAATAACATGAAGCAAAACCCAACAGAATTATTTTAAAAATGCATAATTTTATAATTAGAATATTTCAATCTCTCTCAGTAATAGAATGAACAATCAAATAGAAAATTATTAAAGATCTAGAAGGCTTAGCTAGAATTATCAGCTAATTTAAAATGTTTTAAATGGTAGAAGCAAAAATAAATCAGCAAAAGTTATTTTTTGAAAAATCAAGAAATTTAATAAATCTTTATCTGGACTGAATAAAAACAAAAGTACAAATTAGTAAAATCATGAAGAAAAGCATGGGCATTGCTATAAGATTCTATTGAAATTAAAATTTAAGATCGGGTATTATACACAATTTAGACAGCTTAGATGAAATGAATCAGTTGCTAGAAACAAATTATCGGCATTGAATCAAGAATAAATTAAAAAATCTAAAGGGACCTATCTCAATAAAGAAATTAAGATAATAATTACAAATTTTCTCATAAAGAAAACCTGAGCTTAAATGGCTTCATTATCTTTTAAACATTTAAGAAAAAAATAATAACAATCTAGCACAATTTCTTTCATAAAACAGTACAAGAGGGGTATATTACCACCTCAAATTTATGGCCTGAACTACTCTGATACCAAGATAGGCAACTGTATAAGAATACAAAAACAAGTGAACTGTAGACCATTATCTCCCATGAATACAGACCAAAAAATCAACAAAATATTAAAAGAACATATTTATCAAAACATAAATAGGATTGTACACCATAACCTAGTGATTTATATCCTAGGAATATATAGTAGGTTTATAATTTTTAAAATAATTAATATAATAGTTAATATAACATGGTCATCTCAAGATTTAGAAAAAAACATGTGTTACCCAATTCACAATTATAATAAAGACTCTGCACATTAGAAATATAAGAGAATTTCTCAATCTAATAAGGGACACATGGAAAATAAAAAACCATAATAAACTAAAGCTAGCACTGAATGCTGTAAAAGTAAATGCTCTCTGTTAAAGATAAAAAACAAGGCAAAGATGTCTATGCTTACGATTTCAACATAACATTATATACAAGTTATAGAAAGTACAGTAAGACAAGATAAATAACCTAAAGTCATAAAAATTAGAAAGTGAGAAGTAAAATATTTTTGTCCATAGAAAATATAACCTTACACATAGAAAACCCAAGAGAAATTACAGGAAAAAATGAGACAAAAGGTCTGAAAACTGCTAGAATTAGCAATTTAGTTTAGCATGACTCTAATAAAAAAGATCACTGATCAGAAGTGACATTGAAAAAGACAGGAAGCCAGGCTTGGTGGCTCAGCCTGTAATCCCACGCCTTGGGAGGCTGAGGTGAGTGGATTGCCTGAGCTCGCGGGATCGAGACCTGCCCGGGCAACTTGGTGAGACCTCATCTCTACAACAAATCAAAAAATTAGCCAGGCATGGTAGCGCGCGTCTGTAGTTCCAGCTACTTGGAAGGCTGAGGCGGAAAGGATCGCTGGAGCCCAGCAGGTCGAAGCTGCGGTGGCCGGGAGCAGCCACTGCACTCCAGTCTGGGCGACAGAGTGAGACTCCAACTCAAAAAGAAAAGAAAAAGACAGGAAGAAGCACATATTCTCTCATTCTAGTCTTTTGGTGTCCGCTTCCCATTTCTCCTGCTGACAGTACCTAATAGTGAATCAGCTGGGTGAGAAGAAAAGTAATTTGTGGATGATCAGCCTCAGCAACACAAAGTAGAGTTTATAAGAGTGGGAATAAGATTTAATAAAAAATGAATATATATATATATGTATGCATATGTATATATAGCTTAATAACCAACAAAGTCCATTGATCCTTTGAACACTCAGCATTTCTTCATTTCTTTCTACACATCTGAGCTTCTATTTAACAACCATACAACATCATGCTTTCACCTTACCCTAAGCAAAGATGCTTTCATCTCTCCAAAGAGGGAAGATATAGAACTCTCCAGTCATTGTATTTATCTCTGTTTTGCTTTTTCTATTATTTTCCTTCTGTGTCTGGCCTTGTTTTGGATTGAATATCTTCCCAATCATTCCATTTTCCCTAAACCTATCCTGTGACAGGCCTCAAAATGTATAATTTGTTTCAGAATGCATTAGTATAGATATACTTCGTAAGCTAGCAAAATTCCCATATGAGTTTTCTAACTTGTGGAGTGAGCGCTATTATGGTGGGAAAGGCCAAGTAGAAGCCAATTCAAATACCTGTACCTAGGAAAATAGTTAACCAAAAGTCATACCATGTTCCTGAAAAAAAAATTGGCAAAAACTGGTGCCACCATGTGGTGATTTCTGCCACATCGCCATTCAACTCTACTATTTGGTCTGAGCAAAAAAGATATGGATCATGGAAACTGACAGAGGCTTATTATCATCTCGACTATGGGATGATTCTAATTGGAGTTGCTGTAAAAAATTGTGACTTTTATTGCTTGAGCAAATCAATATACCATCTATACCTGGTCATGTAGCTATTGATCAGGCAAACACCCTTTTCTTTATCAATCAATAAGGCCTACCAGAAGCAGTTTGCTTTCAGCTTGCAAAGTCAGCAATGCACCTTCACTTTCTAACTGCATGAGTATATTAACTCTCCAAACCTATGTCTTATGTCTTGACAGTCTTTTCCTTCCATAAGATAACACATCGGTCTATTATACATATGACATTATGCTGATTGGATGTAGTGACCAAGAAATAGTAACTACTCTAGACTGAATGGTAAGGCATGTGCATGCTTGGTTGAGACTGGCCATGAGCTGACAATGATTTCCCAAAACAGGGAGAGGGTAAGTGAGAGACTTTCTGTGGTCCATTTTTGCATCTGGCCATTATACAATCCAGACCACAGAAGAGCACCTTGACTCACCCAACTCCTGAATCTAACTTAGGGACAGACTGTAAAAAATATATATGTATCTAGAGAGGGAGCTAACTGTAGGTCCCACACTCTTTTTGAAACCTAAGCATGAACATCTCGACAATATTGATTCTTTCAATCCACGAGTGTGAGATGTTTTTCCATTTATTTGTGTAATCCTTGACTCCTCTGAGCAGAGTTTTGTTGTTCTCATTGTAAAGGTCTTTCATTTCTCTGGTTAGGAGGGTGCCAAGGTATTTCATTTTTTTGTGGCCATTATGAATGGGATTGTGCTTTTTATTTGGTTCTCTGTCTACTTGCTGGTGTATAGAAATGCAACTGTCTTTTGCATGTTAATCTTGTAACCTGAGACTTTATCAAAGTCTCTTGACAGGTTCCTTAGGGTTTTAAAGGTATAAAATCATAATGTCAGCAAAAGGGATAGTTTAACATTCTCTTTTCCTATTTGGATACCTCTGATTTCCTTCTCTTGCCTGATTGCTCTGGCTAGGACTTAAAGTACTAAGTTTAACAGGAAGGATGGGAGTGGGCATCCTTGTGTTGTTCCTGTTCTTAGGGGAAACGCTTCCAGCTTCTGCACATTAAGCAAAACGTTGACTGTGGGTTTATCATAGATGGTGCTTACTGTTTTTAGGAATCTTCTGTTATGCCTAGGTGCTCAAGGGTTTTTATCAAAAAGGGATTCTGGATTTTATTTAGTGCTTTTTCTGCATCTAATGAGATAATCATGTGGTTCTTGGTTTTACATCTGTTAATGGGCTGAATTACACTTATGGTCATGCAAATGTTGAACCAGTCCTGCATCTTAGGAAAGATGCCCACCTAATTATGGTGGATAATCTTTGAGATATATTGTTGGGTCCAATTTGCTGGAATCTTATTGAGAATTTTTGTGTCTATGCTAATCAATAAGATTGGCCTGTAATTTTCTTTCCTTGTTAGGTCTTTGCCACGTTTGGATATCAGTATGCTAGCTTTCCAAAATGAGCTGGGGAGAATTCCATCATTCCCGATTGCCTGGAATATTTTCAATATGATTGCTATTGGCTCCTCTTGGTATGTCCTCTTGAATTCAGCTGGTAAGCCATTTGGCCCAAGGCTTTTTTTGGTGGGAAGTTTTCTTAATGACAGAGTCAATTTCCTGGATTGTTATTGCTTTGTTTAGAGTTTCAATTTCTTCATGTTTCAACCATGGGATGCTGTGTGGTATCAGAAAGTCTTCCATGTCCTTTAGGTTTTCTAGTTTATCTGCTTACAGGTATTCATGGTGATTTCTGATAATTTATTTAATTTCTTCAGGCTCTGTTGTGACTTCTTCCTTTGATTTCGAATTGTGTTTATTTGGACTTCTCTTTCTCTTTCTCTCTTTTCAAATCTGGCCATCTACAGATTCAATGCAATACTATTAAATTACCAACATCATTTTTTTCAGAGCTGGAAATGACAATACAGAAACTCATATGAAAACAGAAAAGAACACAAATAGCTAAAACAATCCTCAGCAAAAGGAGCAAAGTGGGAGGTATCAGACTTCCAGACTTTAAACTTTATTACAAGGGTATAGTAATCAAAACAGTCTGATATTGGTACAAGAATGGACATATAGGCCAATGAAATAGGATAGATATTCCAGAAGTAAAAACACAGTCTCTCAACCAACTCATCTTTGACACAACTACCAATAACAATCCCTGAGGAAAGGAGACCATATTTAGCAGATGGTGCTGGGAAAACTGAATGACCACATGCAGAAGAATGAAACTAGATCCCTTCCTATCACTATATACAACAAAATCAACTCAAAATCAGTCAAAGACCTAAATGCAAAACCTCAAACTATAAGAGTCCTACAAGAAAATGTAGGAAACACCTTATGCACATCAGAGTAGGCAGCAAATCCTTGAACAAGTGCCCAAAAGTGGATGCCATAAAAGCTAGGATAGCCAAGTGGAATCTCATCAAACTGAAAAACTTTTGAACAGCAAAAAAACCATCAAGAGAGTAAGACAACTCACAGAATGGGAAAAAATATTTGCAAATTCCATCTGGCAAAAGCCTAACATCCAGAATCTGCAAGGAATTCAGACAAGTGAAAGAAAAAACCAAACAATTCCATAAAAAAAGTGGGCAAAGGACATGAACAGACATTTCTCAAAAGACAACATAGATTCATCTTAGTCAAATTATTTATGCTTGCCCATGACATAATCTAGAAAAACCTAGTCTTCTCAAAAAAACTCTTAGATTGATAAATGAATTCAACAAAGTTCTAGATACAAAATCAATGTTAAAAAGTCAGCAGCATATCTATACACCAATAAATATCTAGCTAAAATAAAATTTTTAAAAAATGCATTCAATTTACAATAGTTAGAAAAAAATAAAATAGCTAGGAATAAATTTAACAAAGGAGGTAAAAGATCTCTACAACAAAAACTAGAATACACGAATGAGAGTAATTGAAGGTGCCCCAAGTCGAAAATTATCCCATATTTATGGATCAGAAGAATTAATATTGTTAAAATTACCATAAGACTCAAAGGAATTTACTGATTCAATGCAATTTCCATCAAAATCCTAACACTATTTTTTAAATAATTAGAAAAACAGCAATCCTAACATTCATATGAAAAAAAAAGAACCTAAATACTTAAAGCAATTCTGAGCAAAATGAACAAAGCTGAAGGTATCACATTATCTGATTTTAAAGTATATTACAAGGCCATAATAACCAAAAAAGCATAAAACTGGTATAAAAATAGACACATAGGCTAATGGAACAGAGTAAAGAACTCATAAATAAAGTCACACATTTTCAACCAACTGAACTCTGACAAAGCTGACAAAAACATACTTTGAGGAAAGAACATCCTTGTCAATAAATTGAGCTGGGAAAATTGAATAGTCATATGAAAGAAAGTTAAACTGAACCTCTTCCTCTCACCATATGAAAAAAATAAAATCAAGATGGATTAATGAGAAATGTAAGACCAGAAACTGTTAAAATCCTAATGGAAAACCTACAGAAAACTCTCTTGGACATTGATCTAGGCAAATAATTTATGATTAAGACCTCAAAAGCACAGATCACAGTGATAAAAAAAATAAATATCGATCTTAACTAAACTAAAAAGCTTCTGCGCCGGGCTCTGTGGCTCAGCCTATAACCCCGCGCTTTGGGAGGCCGAGGTGAGTCAATTGCCTGAGCCACGGGTTAGAGGCCTGCCTGGGCAACTGGCGAGACCTCATCTCTACAATAAATCAAAAAAATTAGCCGGGCGTGGTAGCGCGTGCCTGTAGTTCCAGCTACTTGGAAGGTTGAGGGGAAGGATCGCCGGACCCCAGCAGGTTTAGGCTGCGGTGGCCGGGAGCTTGCCACTGCACTCCAGTCTGGGTGACAGAGTGAGACTCCAACTCAAAAAAAAATAAATAAAATAAATAAATAAAATAAAATAAATAAAAAGCTTTTGCACAGCAAAATAAATAATCAACAGAGTAAGAAGACAGTCAATTGAGTGGAAGAAAATATTTGCAAACTATTCATCCAAAAAGAGACTAATATCCAGAATATACAAGGAATTCAGACAACAACAAAAATCCAAAATAACCAACAGAGAAGTGCAAATGAAAAACACAATATGATATCATCTTACCCCAGTCAGAATGGCTATTATTTATAAAACAAAAAAACAGATGTTGCCTAGGATGCAAAGAAAAAAGAATTCTTATATACTGTTGGTGGGAGTATTAACTAGTACAGTCACTTTGAAAAACAATATGGAAATTTCTTAATGAACTAAAATACAACTACCATTCAATCCATCAATTCCACTACTGGGTATCTACCCATAGGAAAATAAATCAAGAAATCAAAAAATATCTGCATTCATATGTTTATCACAGTCCTATTCATAATAGCAAACATACCAAATCAAACTAAATATCCATCAATAAATGAATGGATAAGAACATTTTGCTATATATTCACAAAGAAATACTATTCAACCACAAAAAAGAATGAAATAATGTCTTTAGCAGCAACATGAATGGAACTAGAGTTCATTATCTTAAGTAAAGCAAGCCAGGCACAAAAAGACAAATATCACATGTTTCCACTCATAAGTTAATGCTAAAAAATGTACTCACATGAACATAGTTCAATGATAGAAATGGGAACTCAGAAGGGTGAGGGGTTGAAAGGGCAGAGAAGATGATGAATAATTGGCTAATGTGTACAATGTATGTTATCCAGATGATAAATACCTAAAAATCCCTACTTTACTACTACTTAATTTATGCATGTAACAAAATTGCACATGTATCCCATAAATTTTTACAAATAAAAAGAAAGCCAAGAACTACTTGTAGGACCTTCAAATGAAGAAACCCAGTATCCAGGGTCATATATGGCTGTTTGAATGCCTTTACATAGATTAATTTTTATTGTCAGATATAAAAGAGAAAGACTTGGATATTCAGAGTAAAACATTTCCTTCTCCAATGTCTCTTATTCCTTCATTGGTAGAAGTCAAGGATTTCTTGAGTCTTGCTCAAAGTAAGATTAGCCCCTGTCTGCTTCCACGCCTCCATCAACAGAGATAAAGAGTATACCTTCCATGTTTTAAATAATACCATCACCACTGTTGAACGTCATTGGTGAACACCTCATGGCTCTTAGTATTACTGGTCCTGTGAATGTCTTTATGTTCTGATTGGCTGGTCATGTTTTCATGTCTTCCATGTCTTCATTGACTAATATCAAAGTAGAATGATTTTTGATTAGTGTATGATTGTACCTCCAATGTCTTTAGACCTCTATTAGCTAGAGACAAGTTAAAGCACCAGAAATCAATGTGGTCCTAAATTCACCAAAACTCTCTTCTTCACAGCACTAAAGCATCACAATCATTGGGAACCACACTGTTATTTTATTATATGTTATATCCTTGTTCATGTCAGTATCTACAAGAATCTAGGGACTTCTAGGTCATATCACATGTACTTGACTCCAATCTCTATATGGTCCTAATTTTTAATCTTCTGTCTTCATTTTCTACTTTTTCTCATCCTGTGAAATCTTAGCCCTGGGCTCTCTGGAACTAATAGTCATCTGTAAGTCTATAACTTTAACTTCTATAAATGATCTCTTAACTTTCGTTTATTTTTTCCTTCATTTCAATAACTTTAGGTGGTACATATAATTTTTGGTTTAGACTTTTAAGTGTACTCACCACACCCATCTGTGCACATTGTACCTGATAGGTGATCCCTCCATCCCTTCTGTAATTCCCTCTTCTGAGTCTCCATTGTTCATTACACCATTTTCTATACTTTTGCAGATCCTTAGTTTAGTTCCACTTATGAGAACATGTGGTGTTTGGTTTTCTGTTCTTGAGTTAGTTTACTTAGATTGATGCTCTCCAATTCCATCCAAGTTACTGCAGAAAACATTATTTCATTATTTTTGATAGCTGAATAGTATTCTACAGTGTATATATATCACATTTTTATTATCCACTAATCAGTTGATGGGCATTTAGGTTAATCTCTTCACATTCTTGCTATAACTGAAACATGATTGTCGCTGAGAACATGATTCTCTTTTAGCCCTTTCAGGTGATAGTTGTACTTGTTTTTTCCCTTTCACACTTTTAGATGAGTGTGAATGGTCCTAAAAATGGATTTAGTGTTTTTTACTTCTCTCTACCTGTCCTTTCTTTTTCCTTTTTTTTTTTTTTTTTTTTTTTTTTTTGGTGTCCCATTCCCAAACTGGAATGCAAGGGCACGCTCCTGGCCACCGCAGCCTCTACCTGCTGGCTCCGGGGATCCTTCCGCCTCAACCTTCCAAGTAACTGGAACTACAAATGGGTGCCACCCCCCCCAGCTAATTTTTTTTGATTTATTGAAAAAACGAGGTCTCGCCAAGTTGCCCAGGCGGGTCTCGAACCCACGGGCTCAGGCAATCCTCTTGCCTCAGCATCCCCAAAGCGCTGGGATTATAGGCTGAGCCACCAAGCCCGGCCTATCTGCCATTTTTTATACTTCATCCATAAGTAATTTTGACAGTATTACCTTTAAAGTCTAAATGTTGTCTGAATTTGTCATAGTACCTGCGCTGTTACTACCTTGACTCACAATACCCATTTTATCTCTTCTGGATTGTTGCAATTAACTTTCTAGTAATCCTTCAGCTTCTACATGAATTTCCTTTAAATCGGTTCTTAATCATGCAACCAGAGTATTTTTTTTCTAAGTCAGTTAATATCATTTGTCTTTTCAAATTATTCAAGCGTAAGGTTAAATTTCCAATGATTTTTTTAGGGTAACAGGTTAATGTACTTTGGGTAGGTGTCCAGCTGACAGTTCTTCAATCTGTCTGAATGTTGGCCTAAACAGATAATATGCCTCCTAATTTTTACATCAGCACTCTTTCTTAAAGTGATAAATGTCTGAAACTCTTTGAATGTAACCTAGATTTGCTTGTCATTGATATTAGTAGCAAAACATCCAAGAAACAATAACAATAAAAAAGATAATTTTCTGAGCCATGACAAATTCTGAGTAGGCACTACACAGGTTCTGCAAACTGAAGTTTAGTATGTTTGTTCATTTTTGAAATGAAAGTAATGCAACAGCTATGATTTGCAATAAATTTATTATAATTGGATTAATTTTGAAAGTAAAAACAAAATAATGAACCTGAATTAACAGACAATTATGTTTCATATGTGTTTTACATCCAAATAATGAATAGCATCTTTAGAATCATGTATGTTTTAAGGTAAGAAAAAGCTTTTTTGTAATTCTTGTTGCTGAAAACATATTAATATAATTCCCAAAATTTTAGTTTCATAGATTAAAAGTAAAAAGGGACAGTAAGCATAATAGGTCTTTAAAGAAAGTTGATAGAAATACACTGTCCAAAATAAAACTCGCGCTGAGTTGCACAATTTTCAGGGCATTGATCACAATAAAATTAGCATTCTTTTTTGACAGTTTTGTTAGTACTTGCAAAAAACCCATAAATTATACATGTAAAACAGAGAAGTAGTAATGAAAAAAGAGTTTTATCTACAAATGACTCATGTAAATTCAGCAGTTGCTACAGTTCTGGTAAGCTAATTCAATTCTTGATAAACATGTCATTTATTAAATTTGAGCCATTATTTAGATTTTAAAACCAATATTATGACTTCATTTTATAAAATATTTCTGTGTATAAAGTCTGCTTAACCAAAATTGTATTTGTATATGTAATAAAAGGCATATTACTACATGGATTCATATATGGACAAAATTAAAAAGATATCTTTCCTTCTATAGATCTAATAACCATCATTCCCAGATGATAGCAAAGAACACACATATTACTTTATTACTGTATTTTATAGAAGAGGACACTCTTTTAGTTTTTTTTCTACCAGAACTTAAACTCTAATAATGCTAACCAGTCTCAAGTTTGCCTTACAGTTGAAAGAAATGGCAGGGTTCTTAAATGTATTAAGAAAGATTTTGCGGTTTTGTCTTGCCCTGTGATATTTATACTAGAGAATCTAGATTAGTTCAACCAAATTAAAATTTGGAATTGTAAATTATCTTGAGAATTAATAAAAATTGTTTTTTGTTTGAGGATATTTTGTTTATCTCTAGACCACCCTGAGTTTGTTGCAATCCTTTGGGACACCTTTGGGTCAATGAGCCTATGGGTAAATCTCTATATCTACCTGTTTTTATATTAAGCAGTTTGGGTTCTGCTTCAAACTCTACTATTGTAAGAGAAAAAAATGAGCAAAGTTTCAATTCCAATAGTGCCTGAAAATTATGTGAGACTTTCAGTCATCTAAGGGCAATTCTTTGTATTTCCCAAAGGTGCTTCTTGATGAATATTTCTGATGAAAAACATCTTTATTTTTATTTTTAACGTGTTAAACTAAAAATTCATTGGCAATTTAAACTTACACTTGAATAATTTGAACAGATAAGTGATACGAGATAGGTTTATTTATATTTCTACATAAATGTTTCTTACATTTTTAAACACTATATTAAATAATGCACCCATCTAATATAATTTGAGAAACAACAATTACAAGCAATATACTAGTAAAAACTTTTTTAAAATGCAACTTTCCTAAGTATAACTAGTGCTGATTTTGCCTTTGTCTAAAGTACACTAAAACAATGACAGATTTAATCATTTTTAAAGCATTTATACTAGAATGGCTCTTTCATAAACTTTCCATGTTATTGGAGCAAATAAGGCAAGACATGTAACATGTTATGTAATATTTTATCATGGACTGAATTTTCCAGCTTATCACTGACTTGTTGTCATAATAATATATGAGAAGTTGACTTGCTGGCACATGTAAAATTGAATTCAGTGTACTATTTTATCAAAATATTATGAATACTAAATTTATAACATATTATAATACAGAGTTAAAACATATGGTAAATTTAATCAAAATATCAGAGTTCTGATATGTATTTAATTGAAAGGAAAGTTGTGTTACACATTCCTTATATATTTGGCAATTTTGAACCAATTATCAAGTAGGTTTTGAGTATTTAACTTACAAAATATTTATTTTATGTATTGTATTTGTTTATTATTTTAATTTTTTTACATAAACTTAATGGCAATGCCTTTGAGAATGCAAAATGCAATGTACATTACAAATTTCAAAATAACGTTAACCCTGAAAGTATTGCCTCATCATCCATAGCACATTTTCTGAGATCGCAACGTTCATATTTTAGTACATTCTAAAAGAACTAATTTTACCTCTGCCACCACCAAATAAGGACTATAAAGTTAAAGTTAACTCTTCACAGGCTATTTTAAAAAAACATATATCTTGATCAGTAATATGTATCAACTTACCTCTCAATAGAAGAAGGATGAGGCAAAGATTCACATCAATTAGGAACTTAATATTTTTTTCCTTCAGTTTGAACAGACACACACACACACACACACACACACACACACACACACACACACACACACACCCAGCTCTTACAATATAGCCAAGAATGTATTGGATTTATTATACAAGAAGGCATCTCATTGAGATTGTTAGAGTGAAAAGCACTATTCAAAAAAAAAAAAAGACTCTGAAGTCAAAGTATCAAGCAGTATGAGCAAAAGTGCCACATGACTGTTCAGTCCTTACAGTCTAGTTCAACTTTCTGACACTTTCTGACATAGATATTAGAAGAACAGAATAAGATGGTGGGTAAGAAGATGCGTACTCTGGAAATAAATGTATCTGGACTTACATTCTGGCTTTGTCAGTTATTGGTTTATGACTTTGGAACTAAAATATTTCAGAACCAGTTCAACTGGAAGAAAACTGATTTTGACTAATCTGTAGACAGATTTAGACATGACTGCTGATGACAACGTTTGAGTTGATGATTTTGTTAATTGAATCTGATTTCAGATACATATATTCTTATTCACATGGCCTTTCTCCTCTAAAACAATTATCTAATTACCCATGAAATCCTGCTTCATAGCAATTTATTATAAGTCCCTTCTTTCATATCTACAGAGATAGAAAAGAAAATATTTTAGAGGACATCTGTGGTTATAATTTTTTGTTTTAAATTTTTTGTAATTAAGAAAACATCATCATATTTTTCTGCTCAAGAATGATATATAACTATATTAATATGCAATTTTGATCATACAGTGTGTAACCTTTTAAGAATAGCTTATTTTTAACTTAATAATTTAGATATTAAAAATGTTTAAATTGTTTAAATGTTTTGTGCTACAATAATCCATTTCTTTGTATTGCTGAGCTGTATTCCACTAGATGATACACCAGTCTTTATTCATTTACACTACTGAGAATTTTTTTTTAAGGGGAGTAATGAATAGAGTTGCCATAAATATTTGTGAACATAAGTTATTATTTCTTCAGGGTCAATATTTAGAAGTAGGAATGCTGGGTCATGTGATAAATGTATGTTTATGAAATTTTATAAAAAATTGCAACATGTCTTCCTGAGTGGGTTGCCATTTTGCATTTCTACCAGCAATCTATGATATTTTGAGTTGCTTCTAATTCTTATAAGCTCTTTGATGTTGTCAGAAGTTTTTTTTTTAATTTTTTAATTTAAAATTGTGGGTTACAATTCAGGGTTAAGTATACAAATATTCATTGTGCAGGTACCCTTGTTGATGAGGTGTGCCCCCCCTTCCCCAGGCAGATTCCCAGTACTACCAATCCCACCTCCCCACCCCCTCACACTCCTGCAGTTTCCCGCTACTTTTTTATCCTTTTCTTATGGTATTACCATAGTTGTTCACAGTCCACTTACAAGTGAGAACATGTGATACTCAGTTCTTTGTTTCTGTGAATGATCACTCAGTATTGTAGACTCTAATTCCATCCAGGTTGCTGCGAAGTTCATGATTTTGTTCTTTTTTATGGCTGCATAACATTCCATTGTCTATATGTGCCACATTTTAAAAATCCAGTCCTCTTTTGATGGGCAACATGGTTGGTTCCATGTTCTTGCTACTGTGAACAATGCTGCAATAAGCATACGTGGGCAGGTATCTTTTTTATAGAGTGATTTGAGTTCTTCTGGGTATATTTCCAGTAGGGGGATTGTGGGGTCATATGGAAGGTCGATTTTTAGAACTTTTAGGAAACGCCACACTGATTTCCACAGAGACTGTACTAGTTTACACTCCCACCAACAGTGTAGAAGTGTTCCCTTTTCACCACATCCTCTCCAGCATCTGTTATTTTTTGAGTTATTGATGATGGTCATTTTGACAGGAGTTAGATGGTATCTCACTGTAGTTTTAATTTGCATTTCTTTGGTGACTAGTGAGGTTGATACATTTTTTCATGTATCTATTGGCTGCTTGTATTTCTTCTTTTGAGAACTGTCTATTCATATCTTTTGCCCAATTTGTAATGGGCTGTTTGTTTTTTTCTTTTCAGCACGTTTGAGTTCCTTTATGAAATTTTATTAAAAATTATAACATGTTTTCCTCAGTGGTTTGCCGTTTTGCATTTCTACCAGCAATCTATGAGATTTTGAGTTGCTTCTGATTCTTAAAAGCATTTTGAAGTGCCAGTAGTTCTTATTTTAGCCAGCTTAGTAGTTGTATAGATGTTTCTCATTATGGCTTTAATTTACGTTTCCTTAATGGCTAATGATGTCTAACATATTTTCATGTGTTTTTTAAAATCCTCTAATTATCTTCTTTGGTAAAGTGTTCAATTATTGTGCATTTTTATTGGGCAATTTGTCTTATTGTTTCATTTTCGGCATTCTTTATATATTATTGATAAAAATTGTTTCATATGTGATTTGAAAATTCTTTTCAGTATATAGATTATCTTTTTGTTCTCTATATTTCAGAGAGCAAATGATGTTAATTTTGATGAAGCCAAATTGATCAAGTTTTAGTTTTTTTATGGATAATGATTTTATTGCAATGGAACACTTTGTCTTCATCTTTTCTTTCCCATGTGATGTTTTAGTTATCTTGGATAGTATGTAAATTAAGAACCACATCAAAGAGTTATATTTTGTACTTTCAAGTATCAAATATATGATAAATAATTCAATAAATAAGTAAACTATTATGTTTAACCAGATATGGACACTTTGGATTGCAGTTTCCTTATTTTGATGTTCCAAATTTCATTACACTATCACTTCCTTTCTATCTGAAACATATTTTTAGCCAATCTTTTAAGGTATGTCTAGCAATACAAATTATCTAAAGTTTTCTTCACTAAAGCATATTTTAATTTCACAATTATTTTTGAAAAAAAAATTTTGGATATAGGATTCTGACTTGAGATTGGTATATTTCTTTCAGTATTTTAAAAATATTCCAATTTTTTTTGACCTCCATAGCTTTAAACTAAAAATAATCATTCAAAGTACTGTTCACATGCTATGTAATGCATTATTTTCTTCTGAATGCTTTTAGTTTTATTTATTTTTTTCATTTTTAAGCTTTTTGACTATAATGTGTCAGAGGATACTTCTTTGAGTTTATTCTATTTGGGATTTGTTGAATCCCATTCTTGAATCTGTAGGTTCAAACATTTGTCAAATATGGGAAGTTCTCAGCCAGTGTTTCTCCAAATATTGTTTCTGTACTAATTTCTTTTTTATCTCTTTCTTTGACTCTAATAATCTGAATGTGATATTTTGCTCTTCTCCCACAGATTCCCAGTAGTATGTTCTTTATAAGAAACATATTTTTCTCTCTATTGTTTAGATTGAAATATTTTTGCTCAACTATTCAAGTTCACTTGACTTTTTCCTCTGCATCTTCGTTCTGCTATTAAACCTATATATTTTATATTTGATTAATATATTTTTAGTTTTAGGATTTATAATCTTTATCCTTATTTGTAGCTTCTTAAGGGCACTAGGAACAGGGAGGTGAGAAGTAGGACAACCAATATTAGAACCGAGGCATCTCATCCCCACTGCATGCCAGGCTTGTAGAGGACCTACAGCTCTGCCTTGTGTGTGACAGGGAGTGAGTGTTCTTGACATGATATGGGTCTGTACTCCTCTTCCTAGCTATGTGTAAATCAGTGATCCCATGTGGGAGGAGACCTGGTTGGGGTACAGTGGCATGAGGCTGGAGCCCACACAGAGCTGGGAACTCATACTCTGAGAACCTGAACCAATATGCATCTGAGTGTGCACCCTAAGTGGAGCTAGGAACACACCTGCATTCTCAGCACTGGCACCTGTCAGCCACTGAGGGCATGTTCCAAGCAGAACTGGAAACACACCTGTGCTCTCAGTGCCTGTGCAAGTTAACTCCTGAGTGTGCACTCCATGTGAATCTGGGAACACAACTGCACCCTCAGCACCATCATCAGTCAGCCCTCAAGTGTATGCTTCCTTCTGGTGGTGCCTGGCAACCTGCTCCCAGCCCAGTAAAGCTTGCCTCCCAATTGCTGTTACTTGGTGTCTGCCACCAGTGTCTGGTAACTAACATTCCCTTCCAGACAAGGAAGGTTCTCATGCCAGTCTCACATATCCAAAGGACAGGTCCTTTTGTGACAGGGAAATTGCTGTTTCTCAAGTGCTGAGTTTGAACTTGGACCAGAGATGGGGAGACACAAAAAGTACTTGGAGGCATTGTTCCCAACCAGGGAAAGGTGAATAGCTGCCAGGGAGTCTACTACCTCACTCCATCTGTTCATCGAGCTCACAGTAAGGGTTGGAAAGTAGTCTGACTGGTCTGACCATGGGAAAAACTCTGCAACAGAAAACCACTTTGAGTGTGAAGCACTGCCCAGCAAGAGTGGCAGAGCAGAAGTGAATACACCTCTTTCCCTGAGCGAACTATTCTGAATAACAGAAGAGGCCAAATAACAGCAGGACCTTATCTAGTTACAAATTAACAGAACTAAGCAATAATAATAATAAGCGAAAAGTTATTCCTCAAGGGTGAGGAAGAACCAGTGGAAAAACACCAGCAATCCTCAAAGTCTTAAAGAGACATCACCTAAAAAAGTAGCTATCAGTCCCCAAACAATAAAAGTCACCCAGAATGACCTGTCCCTGATGACAGACACAATTCAAATATTGGATGGCTAAAATAAACAAAGAAAACCACAAGGGATTAGAAGCAAAACTCACTCAAGTTGTGTAGGAAGGAAAAACTGAGTTGACCAATATAAGAAAGGTTCATTCTGAAGCCCTGGAAATGAAGAACTCCCTCCTGGAATTTCAAAGCACAATTAAAAACCAAGGGACCAGACTCAGTCAAGCAGATAAAAATAATCTTAGAGCTTGAAGACCAAAATATTGAACTAATGTAGTCTGTCAAAAACTTAGAGAGAAGACTCAAAAAGAATTAGTAAAATCTACAACATGTGTGGGACTATGGGAAAAAACCAAATCTATGGTTGAATGGAATTCCCCCAAAAGAAGGGGAAACTGAGAACACCTTGGAGCAAGTTTTCCATGAGGCCATTCAAGAAATATTGTCATATCTTGCTAGAGAGTTGACCAACCAAGTGTAAGAGATTTAGAGAAGCTCTGCCAGGTGTTACATGAGAAAACCATCCCTGAGACACATAGTAACCTGCCTACACAAAGTAAGCATGAAAAAAAAAATTCAAAGGCAGCTAGAGGGAGGAGTCAGATCACTTAACTGGGAAAGACTGATCAGATTTGCAGCAGACTTGTCAGCAGAAATCCCCCAAGCCAGAAAGGACTGGAGTCCCACCTTTAATGTCCTCAAAGATAAACAATTCTAGCCAAGAATTTCCTACTTTGCCAAGCTAAGCTTCCTCAGTGATGGAGAATTACGATCCTTCCCAAACATCCAATCCCGAAGAGAGTATGTTACCTACAGCCAGCCCTCCAAGAGATGCTTAAGGAGGTTAAGAAGGTCTTGAACACAGAAACAAAAGAATGATTGTTCTGATCACAAAAGCACAGGCAAGCACAGAATTAACTGGTTAAAGAAACATGATCCAACATTTTGTGGCCTCCTATAAACCCATCTCACTGCAAAAAACCTCATAGGCTCAAGGTAAAAGCCTGAAAAATTACCTTAAAGGAATATGAAAAACAAAACAAAAAGCAGATGAAGCTATTCTGATATCAGACAAAACAGCCTTCAAATCAACAAAAATGGACAGACACTATATAATGTTGAAGGATCAATCCACTAGCAAGAAATATCCATCTTAATATATATGTACCCAACGCAGGAGCACCTGGTTTTATAAAACAATTACTAAATAAACTAAGAGAAGACATAGACACTCACACAATTATATTTGGAAACTTCAATACCTAGACAGATCATTCAAGCAAAAACCCCAAAATGACGTCCGGAACCTTTTTTTGACACTGGAAGAAATGAATTTAATAGTCCTCTACAGAACATTCTATCCAACAAATACAGAGTATACATTCTACTCATCAGTACATATATCGTACTCTAAGATTAATCACATTCTTGGGCATAAATCAAGAGTAAATAAATTCTAAAAGGTTGAACTAATACCAAGTATCTTCTCAGATCACAGTGGAACAAAAATAAATATTGCCGCCAGTAAGAATCCCCAAAACCCACAAAAGACATGGACAGTAAACAATATGCTGCTGAATAACTTTTGAGTCAACAAATAAATCAATATAGAAATAAAAAGATTCCTGGAAACAAATGGAGGCAAAGACACAGCTTATCAGAATCACTGGGATGCCATGAAAGCAATCAGAAGAAACTTCATAATATTGCATGTGCATATCAAGAAAATAGACTAATGTCACATCTAAGGAAATTGGAAAAGCAAGAACATTTAAATCTTAATTTCAGTAGAAAAATTCAGATGACTAAGATAAAGTCACAATTGCAGGAAATAGATGACAAAACCATGATAGAAAGGATCAATGAGACCAAAGCAAATCCTTTGAAAGAATAAATAAGATTGACAGACTCCTTGACAGATTGACCTAAAAAAAAAGAGAAAAAAAGTCCAGATAAATAAAATTAGAAATGAAAAAGTCAATGTCGCAACTGACCTTGGAGAAATTCATAAGATTATCAGATATTTCTATAAAAATTTGTATGCAAAAAAACTAGAAATCTTAGAGGAAATAGAAGATTCCCTGGATCACGCAACCTCCCAAGGTTGAAACAAGCAGAAATTGAAACTCTAAACAAACCAATAACAATTCAAAAAATTGAATCATTTATAAGAACCGTCACCACTAAAAAAAGTCTTGGACCAGATGGTTTCTCAGCTGAAATCTATAAGTTATACAAGGAAGAGTAGATACCAATCTTATTGAAAGTATTCCAGGCAATCAAGAAAGAAGGAATTCTCCCTTACTCGTTTATGAAGATAATATCATAGTGATACCTAAAATTGGCAAAAATCCAGCAAAGAAAGAAAATTACAGACTAATTTCCATGGTAAACATAGACACAAAATTCTCAATAAGATTCTAGCATATTGGCTACAACAACACATTAAAAGGCTCATCCACCAGGACCACGTAGGCATCATTCATTCCTGGGATGCAGGGTATGTTCAACATTTACAATATCATAAATGTAACTCAGCACTTTAATGGGAGTAAAACCAAGAACCACAAGTTTATCTCAATACAGAAAAAGCATTTGGCAAAATTCGGGAACCTTTCTTGGTAAAAATTCTCAAACTCCTAGGCATAAAAGAGATATTCCTCAAAACAATAAGAGCCATCAATGACAAACCTGCAGACATTATTTTGCTTAATGGACAGAAGCTGGAAGCATTCTCCCTAAGAACAGGAGCAAGACAAAGATGCTCACTCTCACCGCTCCTATTCAACATAGTACTGAAAGTCCTAGCCAAAGCAATCAGGCAACAGAAGAAAATCAGGGTTATCCAAATAAGAAAATATAAAGTTATCTCTTTGGGGATGATAAGATTCTATACCTAGAAAACTCTAGAGAGTCTGTCAAAAACCTTGCAGTGATAAACAATTTGGTAAAGTCTCAAGTTACAAAATCAACATGTGAAAGACAGTTGCATTTCTGTGTGCATCAATAGCAAGCAGGCTGAGAATCAAATAAAAAACACAATCCCATTCACAATAACCACAAAAAAAAAAAAAGAAAAAAGTAATACTTTGGCAGCCACCTAACCAGAGAAGTTAAAGACCTCTACAATGAGAACTACAAAATGCTGCTCAAAGAAATCAAGGATGATACAAACAAATGAAAAGACATCCCATACTCGTGGATTGGAAGAATCAATATTATCAAGATATCCATCCTACCGTGTACACGAATCAACTCAAAATGGATGAAAGACTTAAATGTAAAACTTCAAATTATAAGAATACTAGAAGAATATGTAGGGAACACACTTCTGAACATCAAAGTAGGCAACAAATTCTTGACCAAGTCCCCAAGAGCAAATGTTACAAAAGCTAAGATAGACAGGTGGGACCTTATCAAACTGAAAATCTTTTGCACAGCAAAATAAATTATTAGTAAAAAGACAATGCATGGAATGGGAAAAAATATTTGCAAGCTATGCATCTGTCAAAAGCCTAACATCCAGGAGTTACAAGGAACTTAAATGAACTGAAAGGGGAAAATAAATAATAAAAAGTGGGTAAATATACATGAACAGACATTGCTCCAAAGATGACATAAAAGCAGCCAACAGACACTTGAAAAAAATGCTCTGCCTCACTAATCATCAGAGAAATGCAAATCAACACTATAATGGGATAAAACCTAACTGGGGTAAGGATTACTATCATTAACAAGTCAATAAAAAACAGGTGCTGATGTGGCTGTGAAGAAGAGGGATGCTACTACACTGTTGGTGGGAATGTAAACTAGTTCAACCTCTTTGGAAAACAATGTGGCAATTTCTCAAGGAATTAAATATTGAGTTTCCATACAACCCAGCAATCCTTCTCCTGGGAATATACCTAGAGGAACATAAATCACTCTACAAAAAAGACACTTGCATATTTATTGCCACACTGTTTACAAATAAAACATGGAACCAACCCAGATGCCCTTTGAAAGTAGACTACATATGGCAACCCCCTTGGGTTCTCTCCTATTGTGGGAACTTTTCTGTCTTAATAAATCTTGCTTTAAATAAAAAAGAAAGTGGACCAGATAAGGAAAATGTGGTAAATATACATGATCAGATATTATATAGTCATAAAGAGAAGCAAAATCATGGACTTGGCAGCAAATTGGATGGAGTTGGAGACCATAATGCTAAGTGAGCTATCAAGAAACAAAGAATGAATGAATGGCCCTAGTGATATTAACATAAGGGTGGGATCCACAGGGCACAGGGCACAGCTAGAGAAGGGAGGGAAGAAGGAGGGAGTGGGGCACATGGCAATGCAGTGGTTACCTGGTCCACTACCAGGTGAAGAAAAGGCAGACTAGAAGACCAAACCTCATCTGTATGATGCATATTTATGTTGCAAACTGCCACTTGTATCCCACAATTCATAATATAAAATAATATAAAATAGAAATAAAAATGTATCTATCAGAAAATAAATTAATAATTCAACTTGGTTACTATGTTCTTGCCATAGTATGATATGAAATATTATTTCATTAAGTAGTATAATATTGCTATTAAAGAACAAAAACTATACTTCTCATGTGACAATAATGGCTAAAAAACTTCCAAGAAAATAAAAATATGCTAGGTTATGGTTATGGAATCACAATTTTGCAAGTTGGAAAGTTTATAACATCCTAATAGGCCAAAGGCATTGACAAATACAAGGATCTCAAAAAAAATTATATTTTCAGTTATAGGTATTATAAAGTGAAACCAGATAGAGTTGGAGGTTTTTTAATAGATGTGAAAGAGCAATAAATATTCAGACACAAAAAAGTCAGTTAGCTGGGCTCGGTGGCTCAGCCTGTAATCCCGCGCCTTTGGGAGGCTGAGGTGAGTGAATTGCCTGAGCCCACAGGTTCGAGACCCGCCTGGGCAGCGAGACCTCATCTCTACAATAAATCAAAAAATCAGCCGGGCGTGGTAGCGCATGCCTGTAATTCCGGCTACTTGGAAGGCTGAGGTGGAAGGATCGCCGGATCCCAGCAGGTTGAGGCTGCGGTGGCCATTGCACTCCAGTCTGGGTGACAGAGTGAGACTCCAACTCAAAAAAAAAAAAAAAAAAGAAAAAAAGTCAGTTATATTTGTAAAAAGTTGTGAATCTTGAATCAAAAGTTAAATTTTAAGCAATAATTGGAAATGGTTACCAGAGCAATAAAAAGTCATTCTTATAAATAAACATTTCTTGTTACACCAATGTAAATTAAGTGGTTAAATTAAACAAAACATTAAAATTTTGAAACTTAATAGAAAACTTGTGAAATCAAGGGGTGGGAACTGTATCACAAGTGATATGAAATAGAAACATTACTTCTGTTATAACCAATCACATCTTATTTTACTGCTTTGCAAATAATCACACACATTTTGTATATTGAAATAAACCAAAATTAATAGGGTTGCTTGGTCTAATTTTGGTGCCCCAAATAATTAAAACCTTGAATATTATTCTAATTCTAGATTCCTTAGCAAAAATTGTTTTCTCTACCACATTTGCAATGCTAATGAATCAAGATGGGTCATTATCTTTGTGGAGAATATAAGTAAGAAAATAGCTGTTTTTTCACTGTAAACACATTATTGAAAATTTGGAAGCTTTCTAATTATGTGTGTTTCCAAAAAGAAAGCAAAAGAGATCCAAAATTTTATTAAATATCGAGTTTATTTTGATTTGATGACTCAGTCCTTCTGAAGTCTGATTCCCTCCACTTCTTTGTCAGTAAACATAATATTTTCAAGAAAATTTCTGCCTCTATTTTCTCCTTTCACATTTCACAGTTTCATTACTAAATTTGTATTTTAATCAATTTGTAATTTCTTTTGAGTCAGAAGAGATATAAATAACTACTTTTATTTTCTTTTAGCTGATGAATTCAAATGCCATTCATTTCTTACTGATCAAAAAGGACATGCTTATTATATCAATTTTCTTCATCTATCTACACATAAGCAAATACATACACATAGATGGACACATACATTTTTTTTGTTATCTATCCAGTTATTCATGCCAGAAACCTGAGAGTATTGATATCTTCTTTTTTCATACCCATCACTTTTATAATCTATTAAAAAGTTCTGTTTTACCTCCAAACTATATAAAAGTCCTTGATTTTTTTTCATCAGATTAACATCTACACCCTCAAGCCAAGTTTTAATTATAACTCTTCAGGGCTACTATGGCAGTCTTAGTGGTTCCCTATATCTACTTTCATCCTCCTGCAAATCCATGTGGTGTACAACACATGGGATGCTTAAAGAAATTTTTTTGAATTAAATTTAATTGAATATGTTACAAAAAGGAGTAAGATAAGACTCCTCAGAGCTGATGAGTTCAACTTCAAGTAATGAGATATTTTGTTTCATGATAGAATCTGTACAGATGGAAAGAACAGAGGGAAGAACTAATGTAGTGAACAACATGAGTAAATTAAAAAAAAAAAAGAAAGAAAATGCAGGAGACACTCTTATGGAAGTTAGAACTGGCAACCAGTTCCTGAGCATAACTTGAAATGCCCAGGTCATGAGATAAGATAGACAAATGGGACCTCATCAGATTGACAAGCTTCTGCAAAGCCAAAGAAACCATCAAGAGAGCAGGAAGATAGCTCACAGACAGGGAAAAAATTTTTGCCAACTCCATGTCTGACAAAGGACTAACATCTAGGATCAATAAGGAACTCAAACGTGCTGAAAAGAAAAAAAACAAACAGTCCCATTACAAAGTAGGCAAAAAGATATGAATAGACAGTTCTCAAAAGAAGATATATGAGCAGTCAACAGATGCATGAGAAAATTTTCAGCCTTACTGGTCATAAAGGAGATGCAAATTAAAACTACACTGAGATACCACCTAACTCCAGTCAGAATGGCCATCATCAATAACTCAAAAAATAACAGATGCTGGAGAGGATGTGGTGAAAAGGGAACACTTCTACACTGTTGGTGGGAGTGTAAACTAGTACAGTCTCTGTGGAAATCAGTGTGGCGTTTCCTAAAAGTTCTAAAAATCGACCTTCCATATGACCCCACAATTCCCCTACTGGAAATATACCCAGAAGAACTCAAATCACTCTATAAAAAAGATACCTGCACACGTATGTTTATTGCAGCCTTGTTCACAATAGCAAGAACATGGAACCAACCGTGCTGGCAATCAAAAGAGGACTGGATTTTAAAAAATGTGATACATATACACAATGGAATATTATGCAGCCATAAAGAAGAACAAAATCATGAACTTCGCAGCAACCTGGTTGGAATTAGAGTCTATAATACTGAGTGATCTTTCATAGAAACAGAGAACTGAGTATCACATGTTCTCACTCATAAGTGAACCATGAACAACTATCATAATACTATAGGAAAAGGATTGACTGGGAAATGGGGAGCACACCTCATCAGCAAGAGTACTTGCACAATGAATATTTGTAAACCTAACCCTGAATTGTACCCCACAAAGAATAAAAAAATTTAAAAGTTAAAAAAAAAAGAAGAAATGGGACATAGCATGATATGCATGAAAGTTAAGGAGTATGAGGAAGGTAGGTTAGCTTAAAGAAGACAATTGATGTTGCATTAAGGGGAAAAGAACAAATCTTTTGGGTTAACATAAAAAATACAATGCCTTGTTTCAAGTTGAACTTATTAATTATGAATAACCTGAAAAGTTATTCCTAAATAGAGGAAAGTCATGAATAGTGTTTAGGAAAATGAATAATGAATCCATAAAATGGAATTTGTTCTTTATAATTTACAATTATAATTTACGTACCATATTTATTTTAATCTTCATGACAATGTAAGATGTCTTTGAAGAGGACATGAAAAAAAGTATTGGCATTTTAAAGTTTACAATAAATATAAGACAAAAAGCAATAATGTAAACAATGAACATTTGAACTATCAGTATGCTGTGAATTGTAATATGTTCCATATAATTATATAATATTAATTAAAATTTTGCAAGGTATCTACAGTTATTCTCATTTTATGGATTGAAAAAATAAGCTTAGAATTTTGGTTGAGTGTGAGCATTGCTTATGCTTTTATAAATAATTTTCTTCTTTTTAAAATCAGAAAAATAATTATAGATATGATTACTATTATTCATAGTATATAATATATAAATTGATAGCATATTTAGATTGTTTGAAATTGTCAATAATAAATAACTATAATTTTTAAAAATAATTTCCCTGTCTTTTGCATGTGTGTGATTTTTAACGTACATTTTTTTACTGATACATAATAGATGTACATATTTTGGGTATGTGTGATAATTTAATATATTTATATAATTTATAAATATCAAGTCAGTGTTCTTGGAATATCTATCGCCTTAAATATTTGTCTTTTCTTTATGCTGGAAACATTCAAGCTATTATCTTATGACAATTTTGAAATATTCTATTGATATTGTAAATTGTAGTCACGCTGATGATCTATGAGCTATCAAACACTAGGTTTTATTTCTTTTATAAAATCCTATATTTGTACCCATTAACCAAACTCTTTATCCACGTTTACCCCTACCCTTCCTAGTCTCTGGCAACTGCCAGTCTACTTCTTATTTCCATGACATCCAATTTTTTAAGCTTTCACATATGAGTAAAAACAGAATATTTGTCTTTCTGTACTTTCTTATTTCACTTAATGTTGTTACCTTTAGGTTTATCCATGTTGCAGCAAATTACAGGATTCAATTTCTTTAAATTAAATAACTGAATAGTTTATCTTTGTGTATACATACCACATTTTCTTTAGCGTTTTACCTGTTGATGAGCACTTAGGTAAATTCTGTACTTTGGTAATTTTGAATAGTGCGGTTGCAATAAACATGGGAGTGAAAATATTTCTTCAATATATTGATTTATTTTTTTTTTGGATACATAACCAGTAGTGAAATTGCTGACTCATATGGTAGTTCTATTTTTAGTTTTTTGAGAAATCTCCATACAGTTTTCCGTAGTGGCTGTATTAAGCTAAATTCCTATCAACAGTGTATAAATTTATTTTTATTTTATTTTTTCTTTAAGTTAGAGTCTCACTCTGTCGCCCAGACTGGAGTGCAGTGGCCGCTCCCGGCCACCGCAACCTCGACCTGCTGGGCTCTCGCAATCCTTCCGCCTCAGCCTTCCAAGTAGCTGGAACTACAGGCGCGCGCTACCATGCCCGGCTAATTTTTTGATTTATTGTAGAGATGAGGTCTTGCCAAGTTGCCCAGGCGGGTCTCGAACCCGCGGGCTCAGGCAATACACTCACCTCAGCCTCCCAAAAGCACGGGATTACAGGTTGAGCCACCGAGCCCGGCTAACAGTGTATAAGAATTCACCTTTCTCTACATTTTCCCTGTGTTTTTTAATTACACATTTTTTTTTTAACTTAGTGGAGGTGATATCTCATTGTGGTTTTAATTTGCATTTTTTTGTTGAGCTTTATATATGCCTGTTGGCCATTTGTATGTCTTCTTTTGAGAAATGTCTATTCAGATCTTTTGCCCATTTTAAATTAGATTACATATTTTTTGGCTATAAATATGTGAATCTATTGAGTTGTTTGAACTTCTTGTATATTCTGGCTATTACTTCCTTGTCAGATAGATAGTTTTCAAATATTTTATTCCATTCCGTTGGTTATAATTTCACTTTGTTTTCTTGGTTATGCAGAAACTTTTTAGCTTGATGTAATCTTATTTGTTTATGTTTTCCTTTGATTGCTTGTGTTTTTGAGGGTTTAAAAAATTTTTCCCAAACCAATGTTCTAGAGTGTTTCCTCAGTGTTTTCTTCTTGTAGTTTCAGGTCTTAGACTTAAGTCTTTAGTCCGTTTTGATCTGATTTTTGTGTAAGATGAGAAATAGGAGTTTAGTTTTATGCTTTCGCATATTATTATTCAGTTTTCTCAGTACTGTTTGGTGAAGAGATTATCCTTTCTCTATTATATGTTTTTGGCACCTTTGTTAAAAATCGGTTGGCAATAAATATGTGAATCTCCATTCTCTATTCTGTTCTATTGATCAATGTGTCTGGTTTTATGCCAGTGCTGATTTGGTTATTATAGTTTTATAGTATGTTTTGAAGTCAGGTCGTGTGATGCTTTATTATTTTTATTTTATGTATCTTTTATTATGGATAATTTTATTAGCTATCTATTGTTGTGTATCAAATAACCCCAAAACTTTGTGGCTATAAACAACAACATGTATTGTTTTACAGTTTCTGCAAATCAGGAATCCAGGCAGGGACCAACTTAGTCTTCTGTGATGGGGTCCCTCACAAGACTGAATCAAGTTGTTAGGCAAAACTATTGATTCATCTGAAAGCTCAACTGGGAAAGGATCCACTACCAAATTTACTCACATGATTGTTCCCAGAATTCAGTTTCTTGAAAATTATTTGACTAAGAATTCTATTTTATTTCCAAATGGCCAGCTTAATAGGACAAGCCAGCAAAAGAATACCAGCAAGACAGACGCTGAAGTCTTTTCTAAACAAATCTTAGAATTTGACTTGTCATTACCTTTACCTATTCTATTCATTAAATGCAAATTAACAAGTCCGCCACACGTGAAAGGGAAGAGGAATACACCACAGTTAACAAGAGACAGAAGTCACTGAAAGCAATTTTTTTTTTTTGAGTTGGAGTCTCACTCTGTCACCCAGACTGGAGTGCAGTGGCACACTCCCGGCCACTGCAGACATGACCTACTGGGCTCCAGCGTTCCTTCCACCTCAACCTTCCAAACAGCCGGAACTACAGGCCCGAGCTACCATGCCCTGCTAATTTTGGATTTATTGTAGAGACAAGGTCTCGCCAAGTTGCCCGGGCTGGTCTCGAACCCGCAAGCTCAGGCAATCCACTCGCCTTGGCCTCCTAAAGTGCTGGGATTACAGGCTGAGCCACGGACACCGGCCGTAAGCAATTTTAGAAAGGTGCTTATGGCAGGATTTTTTAAAAATAAAGTATGTTTACGACAGTCATGCTGATAACATGAGAAAGAACCAGGGTGTACATGTAAGTTGTTGACCTTCTAAGGCAATGTCTTTTTTTTCTTACCAGTGTTTTCAAAATAAACATTAGATAAAATATTAGATAAGTGGGCAGCATTACAAATAAAACATTTTCAATTATGTATTCAAAATTCTGGTGTAAGCCAAGTTAAATATCTTATTTGTAAGATTTCTCAGAAAACGTAATTTAACATGCTAATAGTAACTTTGAATTTTCAGTATTTTATTTATAGTATCCAGTATCTAACAGATGAATTTGACCAAATGACTAATGTTACATGAAAATTATTTGGAAAAACTTCTTTAGACTATGCTGCATTCTGTGAGGAGGTTAAAGGGTGGATTAAGATGGGAAAAATATTAGATGCAGATTACATCTTAGAAGACCATTCAGGTATCTTGGTTGTATAGTACTGAGTATTTAAAGTGTGAGGCAGTGAAACCAGAGACGACATAATCTAAGAAAAATTTTCCTGACTATTCTGGTCTTGGTTACTTGTGCCATTCCCATAAGATACATGAGTTTTCTGAATCCAAATGCAAGATTTATTACAAATACCACTTTTAAGGAATGCTAGTGCTGAATTTGTTTGTTTTAGCTAAAATAGTCTATAGATATCATCTGCGCTTTGGAAGCAGTTTTCTGTCTGCAATGATCAGAATCAGGACAATATTTACAATAAATTGACTCTTAAATCTACACTAACTAATCATGTTAAATCTTATAGCATTTAAATAAGCACACAGACAGAAAACTAAGCATATATGAAACTTTTATTTCTACCTGATGAAAAACATGTCTGTCCATATTTGTTATTTTACTATTACCTGTCAAACTAAAATAAATATAAAATAAAACAAAATGTCAAGCAATGTCTGAACTAGGAAGGAAAAACAAAATGAACTTCAATTATCCAAGGATGTTCTGTATTATTGCAGGCGTACTTTATATCATTGTGTTTCATATTACTGTGCTTCACAGATACTGCGACTTTTACAAATGAAAGGTTAGTGACAATACTACAATAAGCAAATCTAACAGCACCATTTTTCCAATGACGTGTTCACTTTATGTCTCTGTGTTATATTTTGGTAATTATCACAATATTTCAAACTTTTTCATTACTATCAGTGATCTCTGATGTTACTATTGTAATTGTTTTGGGGCACCATGAAGTGCACCCATATAAGACAGCAAACAATAAATATTTTGACTGTGCCACTGATAAATGTTTCCCTGTCTCTCTTTCTTTGGGTCTCTGTATTTCCCGAGACATAAAAATATTAAAATCAGTACAATTAATAATGTTAAAGTTGTTATGTGTTCAAAAGAAAGAAAGAACTGCCTGTCTCTCACATTAAATAAAAAGATATAAATAATTACGTTTAGTGAGGAAGGTATGTTGAAAGTTGAGATGGGCCTCTTGCACCACATGGTTGGTCAACTTGTGAATGCCAAAACATAAATTCTTGAAAAAAAATAGAAGTGTGACTCCAGTGTATACACAAATGATAAGAAAGAAAGACAGCTTTATTGCTGACATAGAGAAGGTTTTATTGGTCTGAATAGAAGATCAAATGAGCCACAATACCTTAAGTCAATGCCTAATCCAGAGCGAGGCCCTAACTCTATTCAATTCTATAAATGCCGAGAAAGCTGCAGAAGAAAAGTTAGAAGATACAGGTTGTATCTACTTACTTACTATAAATAGTAACCCTTCATCGTTTGCAAATATTTTGTCTTCTTCCATAGGTTACCTTTTCACTTTTTAAAATTGTTTCCTTTGCTGTACAAAACTTTTTAGTTTGATATAGCCCTACTTGTCTACTTTTGCTTTTGTTGTCTGTGCTTTAGTATTTATATCAAAAAATCATTCCCGGGATTATTATCATGCAGCTCTTCTTTTATATTTTCTTCTAGGAATTTTAGTTTCCAGATCTACATTTAAGATTGTTTTCTCCCTGTTTTATTGAGGTATAATCAACAATAAAATTTGTACATAAAGTGTAAATCTCAATAGTTTGTATATATTACACACACACACACATTGTAAAATAAGGACAATAGTCAAGCTACTTAGCACATCAATAATTTCACAAACCTGCCTTTCATTTATGGTTAGAACACTTAAAATCAACTTTCTAAGCATCAGGTACACAATAAAATATTGCTAACTGTAGTCACATTGCTATACATTAGAACTCTAAAACTTACTCATCTTTCATAACTGAAATTTTGTATCCTCTTTCCGTTGTGTATTCTTGACACTCTTGTCAAAAATTTGTTGACCACATATGTGTAAGTTTATTTCTGGGTTCTCTATTCTGTTCCATTTGTCTTTGTGTCTGTTTTATAATGTTCTGATTACTACAGCTTTGTAATATAATGTGAATTCAGTAAGTGTGATACCTCCAGCTATGTTTGTCTTGCTAATGATTATTCAAGTAGCACGAATATTTAAACTATATTAATTATTTCAAACCATATATATGGGCTATTTTTCTATTTATTTGTATCTACTTTAATTCTTTCATCAATGTTTCATAGTTTTCAGTGTATAGCTCTTTTGTTCCATTGGTCAACTTTATACCTATGTATTTTATTCTTTTTGATGCTGTTGTAGATGAGATTGTTTTATTAATATCTTTTTAAGACACGTCATTGTTATAGTAGAAACACAACTTATTTTGTGTGTTGATTTTGTAAACTACAACTTTACTGAATTGATTTTTTAGTTTTAACAGATTTTGTTGTGGTCTCTAGGGTGTTTTATAGATTAGGTGATGTCATCAGCTAACAAAGACAACTTCATTTCATCCTTTCTAAATTGGATTACTTTTATTTTATTTTTTTTTCTTGCCTGATTGCTCTGGTTAGGGCTTTAGTATTATGTTGAATAGAAGTAATGAGAATGTGCATCCTTATCTTGTTACTGATTTTGGAAAAAAAACTTTCAGCTTTTCACTGTAGAGTATAATGTCAGCTGTTGGTCTTGCCAATACATAGCTTTTGTATAGTATTGAGATATATTCCTTTCATGTCTAAGTTGCTAAAATCTTTTTATCATGAATTTTGTCAAATGTTTTTTCTGCATCTATCAAAATAATCTCATGGTTTTTGTTCTTGATTCTGTAATGAGATGTGTCACATTTATTGATTTGCATATCTTAATCCATCCTCCCAGGGGTAAATTCCATTTGGTCATGGTGTATGACTTTTTACTTTTACTGTTGGGTTTGGTTTTATAATGCATTGTTTTTGTTTTTCAGGATTTTTTTGCATCTTTGCTCATTCGGGATATTGGCCTGTGATTTTTATTTTCTTGTAGTGCCCTTATCTGACTTTGATATCAGGGTAATGTTGACTTAACACAATTAGTTTGGAAGTTTTTGCTCCTCTTTAATTTTTTTTGAAGAATTTAGGGGAAATTACATAATTACATTAATTCTTCTTTAAATGATTGGTAGAACTCAGCAGTGATGCCATTTAGTCCTGGGATTTTCTTTGTTGGGAGATATTTGATTACTGATTTAATCTCCTTACTTTTTATTGATCTGTTCAGGTTTTCTGTTTCTTAATTATTCAGTTTTGGTAAGTGATATGGTTTTAGACGTTTGTCCATTCCTCCTAGGTTATCCATTTTGTTTATGTGTATATAATTATCATAATAGTTTCATGAATTTTCGTATTTCTCTGGTATCAGTTGTAATATCTCTTCTTTGATATGTAATTATATTTTGAATCTTCTCTCTCTTTGTTTAGTCTAGTTAAAAGTTTACTAATTTTCTTTTGAAAAGAGCAACTCTTCGTTTTGCTTTTTTGTTGTTGTTTTGTTTTTTCTATTCTCCATTTCATTTATTTCTGCTATAATCTGTAATATTATTTCATTACTTCTAATGTTGGGCTTAGTTTGTTCTTTTTTTGGTTCCTTGAGTTGTAGAGTTAAGTTCTGTATTTGATATCTTTATTTTTAGTATAGAAATATATCATTATAATCTTCTCTCTTAGTACAACATTTGCTGCATCTCAAAGGTTTTGATATGTTATGATTTTGTTTCATTTTTCTCAAGATATTTTCTAGTCACTGTTTTGATTTTTTCTTTGACTCAATGCTTTTTCAAGAGTATGCTGTTTAATTTCTACATATATGTGAATCATCTAGTCTTTCTTTTATTAATTTTTAGTTTCTTTCCGTTGTGATCAGAAAAAAAAAATTTGGTATAATTTTAACCTTTTAATTTTGTTAAGACTTGTTTTATTATCTTACATTTGACCTATCCTAGAGAAAAATTGGGAAGAATGTGTGTTCAGTTGCTGTTGACTGAAAGTTCTGCATTATGTAGTAGATCATTTGGTCTCTAGTGTTGTTCAGGTCCTGTGTTTTTTATTGATATTCTGCCTGGTGGCTCTGTTCAATATAAAGAGCGAAACATTGTAATCTTCTATTATTATTGCATTTCACTCTATTTCTTTATTGTCATTAATGTCTGCTTTATCTATTTAGATTTTCAAATGCTTTAGACATATGCATATATATGTATTTATAATTGTTATACCTTCCTGGTAAATTAACATTTTGCTAGGTATATAATGTCCTTCTTTGTTTCTTGTGACAGTATTTGGCTTAAAGATTATTTTGCCTGATTTAAGTATGGCCACTCTACTCTTTTTTCATTATTATTTTATAGAATATCTTTTTTTAAACTTCTTTACTTTCAGCCTTTATGTGTCTTTAAATGTAATATGAGTTTTCTCTATACAGTACATATTAAGATATTGTATCTCTATCCATTTATCTACTCTATATCTTTTGACTGGTGAGCTTAAACTATTTTCATTTAAAATAATTATTGGTTGGGAAGGACTTGCTATTACTATTTTGTTAATAATTTTTGGCATGATTTCTAGTTCTTTTGTCCCCTTTTTTCCTATTTTCCTCTCTTTCTTTGTGTTTTGTAAACTTTTTGTATCGATACGTTTTGATTTATTTATCTCTTTCTTTTTCCTTCTTTTTGCATCATATATAAGTGCTTTCTTTTTGTTTTTGTTTTGTTTTTTTGAGTTGCTCACTCTATCGCCCAGACTGGAGTGCAGTGGCCGCTTCCGGCCACCGCAGCCTCAACCTGCTGGGCTCCAGCGATCCTTCCGCCTCAGCCTTCCAAGTAGCTGGAACTACAGGCGTGCGCTACCACGCCTGGCTAATTTTTGATTTATTGTAGAGATGAGGTCTCGCCTGCCCAGGCGGGTCTCGAACCCACGGACTCAGGCAATCCACTCACCTCAGCCTCCCAAAGGCACGGGATTACAGGCTGAGCCTTTTTTTTTGTTACCATTGGGTTTTTATAAAATATTGCATAGTCTATTTGAGTAGAAAACAACTTAACTTTAATTACATACAAAAATTCTACACTTGCAATTCTCCCACATGCAATGTTACTGATGTCAAAATTTATCTTTTTAATATTGTATATCTGTTCATATGTCTTTTCCATTTATAGTTATTTTTTACTACATCTGTCTTTTAACTTTTATAAAAAAATTAATTGTTATACCTACCATGGTTACATTACAGTACACTATATTTATCTGTATATTTACTTTTACCATCAAATTTTTATTTTTATTTGATTTATAATAATAGTGTCCTTTGTTCAAATTGAAGAACTTCTTTTACCAAATCTTGTAATGCTGGTCTAATGGTGATTAACTTCCTCAGCTTTTGTTTGTGTGATATATTTTTTATCTTTCCTCTTTCTTTCCTTTTTTATTTTTATTCAGTTTTAAGTATCCTTGGTTGGCAATTTTTTTTCTTTCCCTAATATGTTGAATACATAAAAAATACATAAACTTACAATCTCTTTGGTGAAATTTTCACTTTGTTCATGCATTGCTCTGATCTCATTAAGTATCTTTATGATTTGCTTTGTTTTGCTTTGTTATGCAAACTTTCTGTAGGTAAATTATGTATCCCCATTTCATTAGTGTTGATATCTAGATATTTATTAGGTTCTTTGTAAGATATTTTTCTGCTTTTTTTAAAAAAAAAATTCTCTTGAGTATGTGTTATCTGTTCACTAAAAAAAACCAAAAACAAACCAACCTACTACTAGTTTTCACAGACTGGCCTTGTATAGAAAAATACTCACTAATACTCTCAATTTTTCATTTAGTACAATCTGCTTTATTTGCTTAGCAACCATCAAATGCCTGAGAAAAATGATACTGAAACCAATCTTTTGGATAGTCTTAAGAAAATTTTATCTTTGGAAGCTCTAAGACTAGGGAGAAGTCAGGAGCTGGGTTTTTTCCATCTGCTAACTCTGTGCAGATGGTGGAGGCGTTATTGCAATTGCTAGTTCCAACTACAATCTTTTTTATCATTGGCCCCCCAGTCAGTTAGAGTATGTTGGTCCTTATTAGTGTTCCAGTAGAAGCAAGAACAAAGGCACCCCTTTGGGAAATAGTGCTCCCAAATTAGGGAATTGAGCATGCATTCCAACTTATCCCTTCCCCTCAGAGAAGATAATAGCTGTGGTTTTTTATTTGCTCATTCTATTCTAAACTATAGTCACTGTCATCTCAAACTGCCATCTTTGGTATTCCAGACCTCTGGACAGCTAAGATACATTGTGTCCCATGAGTATTCTTAGACGAAGCCAGTTTTATGGGTAACCCCAGAAAATTTGGGGCATTGGACCATGCAAACCATCACTTTTCTTCTCCAAGGTGAAGTTGGGAGCTGGGTTTTTATCTACTTACTCTGTGCTGAGACAGGAGGCCGTGCTGTTGCCACTGCCAGCCCAAATTGCTCAACTGTTTTCCATATGTGTCTTTCTCCCAATTAGGAGGCAGAAAGAAATTTTCATTTGGTCATTTGCTTTTTTAATAAAAGTATAGCCCGTGCTCTAATCTGTGTTTTTTCTTTCTTCTCAAGCACAGTGCATCAGATGTCTTTTTCTCTCTGTTCTTTTCTTATCTTTTTTTTTTAAAGTTGGTTGTTTTTCTGTTGGTTATGAAATCTAAGTAAAATAACATCAGTAACTTTGAAATCTTCCTTATTGTATTTGTTAAAAATAGATTAGCTTAGTATACAAAATTTTCTGATAAAACTTCAAGTACATCTAAATATTATCTGTATTCATTTACAAGACCTTGTATGACTTTCTTTTGTCACTTTACTTCTGTATGATTCTATTGAGTTATTGAGTGTTAGTTCATTAGCCAGTAATCTTTTCCTTTTTTTTTTTTTTTTTTGAGTTGGAGTTTCACTCTGTTGCCCAGGCTGGAGTGCAGCGGGACGCTCCCAGCCACCGCAGCCTCGCCCTACTGGGCTCCAACGATCCTTCCTCCTCAGCCTTGCAATAGCTGGAACTACAGGCGTGCACTACCACTCCCAGCTAATTTTTATTGAATTATTGTACAGATGAGGTCTCACCATGTTGCCAGGACTGGTCTTGAACCCACAGGCTCAGACAATCCTCTCATCTCAGCCTCCCAAAGTGCTGGGATTATAGGCTTGAGTCACCATGCCCGGCCCAAAGGTAATCTTGAATGGAGATATTTGCTGAGTTGACAAGTAGCTATGATTACTGTTTTGTGACAACCAAATATATATAGATCATGTTTTTTACTTAATAGGTATTATACTATTATATGGAAGATATAAGTTTCTAGTGGAACCACTTATAAATATTTTACTGTTCAAGAATTTGTCAAAGTAGGAAATGAAAACAGTATCAATCTGTACTCAATATACATATGTGTTCTAATATCATTAATAATGTTTTCTAGTTGATAACAATAAATACATTATTGTATACTTAATAATTATTATATTCTTTGTCATGTATAACAAAAACTAATTTTGAGACATATAATTAGAGATTTACACACACCCTTAATATGAATTTTTAGTCAAAGAATGCACTCAATACAATGAAAATACAAGATCCATGGAATATTGTTTTATCAATGTCAAGAGCTATGGGGAGTCAAGCATTGTAGCACATGCTTGTAATCACACCTCTTCGGGGGCTGAGGTGAGATAATTGCTTGAGCTCAGGCGTTCAGAGCAGCATGAGCAATATAGCAAGACCACAAAAATAAATAATAAAAAACAAGGGGAATATATTAGTGTAAATCATTATTAAAAGCATAATTCACCTCCATGGCTTACCTCTGTATCTCAGAATGTATGGTTCACAATATTGTAAATTTAAGTCTAAGTTTTCAAGTCTAACCCAATCCTGCCATCTACAAATTACCAACAAAAGCTCTATGGGAAAATAAAACCTTTGTCTTAATTAAGGTATGTGGTAAAACAATGACAACCTTGTCAAGAAGCACTTTAAGCAGAGGCCATGCGATTTATTTTGGGATATTTTAAAGTTTTGTTGTTGTTGTTGTATTGAGAGTAAAATAGTACCATAATTTGAGATTATATGTTACAGAAGCAATAATTATAGGTATCAATCAACAATGGATTCCCTGTGAGGCATATAGGAGGACAAATTTAAAACTAGTCAACCAGTTTAGGAGATGATTTAAAAGCAAATAGTTAATTATACTATGTTGTCAAAGGCAATATGATTATACAGCAGTAATTAGAAATAAACAATGATTCAGCCATAAAAAGAATGCAGTAATATATTTTGAAGCAAATTGGATGGAATTGTAGGACATTATCCTGAGCAAACTAACTCAGAAATGGAAAATCAAATACCACATGTTCTCACTTCTAAGTGGGACCTAAGCTACAGGTTTGCAAAGGCATATAGAATAGTATAATGGACATTGGGGACTCAATGGGGGAGGAATGGAGGGAAGTGAAGAATTAAAAGTTACCTTTCAGGTACATTATATGCTAGATGGGTGGTAGATGCACTTAAAGCCCAGACTTCTTCACCACTGTACAAATCATCCATGTAGCCAAAAATTATTTGTACCCCTAAAGCTACTGAAGTAAATAAATTAATTTAATTTAATGAAGAGAAAGAAATAAGTGAATAATAAGGCTAGTTAACTATTTTTAAATGAATAAGAAAAGAATAACACTTTACACCAATAGCATACATTGAGCAGAAGAAACCATTCTGCTTCCTTTAACTATTATAGCCTTTTAAAAAAAATGTACATATAAAATCCTAATATATATTATGAAATCAAATTTTTTCAACAGCAATTTAATCTTTGTCTTTGATCTGGCTTACAATATGCAAGTTATACAAAATTGATAATAACACAAATATTGTCCATATAAGTGTGGATTAGTTACATACAGAAGAACATTTGATTTTTGACCCATTGAAAATTATTTATAAAGTCATTTTAGCATTTATTATCTTAATATTGTGTTCTTTGAATTCTTATTTGAACCAATGGTAATATTTTGCTGGTTGCCTTACTTTATAAATTAAGGAATATATTTGTCACATATTAATTTTATATTTGTATCAGAGTCATAATTTTGCATTTCTTAAAGAATTATGCTTTAATATTTTAGAGGTTAATCACTATTTCCAATGAATTAATCTAGTACATCTGAATAAAATGTGTTGCCAGATAAATGTATCTAATTGGTGGTTTAGCTTCAGGCATATCTTTTCTTGGTTATTAAAAAGAAGTAATTTAAATGACAATAGAACAAGAAATTTGCCCACTCTCTGTTGCTCTTGTTATCTTTTTTCTCTCTACTACTTTTTCTATGTCTGTGTGTATATTTGCAATTGATGAATTATTTCCCATTGGTGCCAGTAATGCCTGGAGATTTAGATTTATGATATGAATATTGCATGATCTCTGCAAACATATGAATTGTTATAGGGATTTGTACTACATTAACTAAGAGACAACAGGTAATCTGTTTTGTTGGTTTCTATTTGTATCTATATTTTTAGTTCAAATCAGTTAACAACTGTGAGCTCACTGAGAAAGAAATCAGGGGTTTTTGGTATCTGTTTATATGTACTTCTTTTATTATTATAACTTTTTGCTTGATCTGTGGTTAAATTGTGGAAATGATATTAGGAGATATCTAAGTACATACATGTTCATGGATCTGTAATCCGGAAAGACCACTACTTTTTATAGCTTAATTATTTAGTGTTTTCTAATCTTCAGAGTTTATGAGTAAACATGATTATAAAATCTCATAAATCAAGGAAGTGCTGTTATGACTGCTCCATAGAGAAATATGTGAATGTAAAAAGAAAATATTCCTAAAATTTGCAAAAGAAGGAAACTTGCAAGTCTAATACTTTAAATATGACTCAAGACCAAAAAATTCTTATAGAAGCTAAGTCAGAAGTGTTTTAAGAACTCAAGTTAGCGCAACTATGGTAAATATTTAATAAACAAGGTTATTTAAAGAAATTTGTTTTAGTGTTATGTATGTTACAAACCACTACTTTATTTTACATTTTTCTCTCTAAATTGATACAAGTTTATTAATAAAGAAAGCTAAAATTGCCACAGCATAATGTTTAAGATCATTGAAATGTAAAACATTTCTGGATTTCTATGAAAACTAATAAGTGAGTTCAGAAAGATCATGTGACACAATATTAAAACACAAAATAACTGAATTTTCACACATTAACTGCAAATAATTTAAAATCAAAATTTGAAAATAAATACAATTTTATTAACAAGTGTCCCCCCAGAACATCCACAGGATTTATGTGTGAAAACTACAAAATCCTGATAAAAAAAATCAAATAAGACATAAATTATTAGAGACATTGTGTTTATGATTGAAAGACTCAACCTAGTAAATATATAAATTATCCCCCTCATTCTCAAATAATGTATAAATTTAATGTAACTCCTATTTTTAAAAACACAGACAAGTTTATTCTAAAATTATACAAAATTAGATAAACTCTAGAATAGCTATTCAATCTTGAAAAATAATAAAGTGGGAGAAATTATCCCTTCTGATATTAAGGCGTGCTACAATAATCAAGATAGTATGGTAATCAAGA
This sequence comes from Carlito syrichta, assembly GCF_000164805.1. Classification (NCBI taxonomy): domain Eukaryota; kingdom Metazoa; phylum Chordata; class Mammalia; order Primates; family Tarsiidae; genus Carlito; species Carlito syrichta. Next base: position 310,083 of record NW_007082943.1, read on the forward strand.
AGTTTGTTTTTGTTATAGTATCCTAAATGGAATAAGACATTCATCTATTGTCATTCAAATTATTTTAAAAGATATAATATAAAATAATAAAGGGTAATAATTATAACAATATAATATTGGGTAGTAAGAACTACAGGCATACTATGAGAGGAGTCTGGCTCCCAGTCATTGATATTTGCACATTTTTTTTTTAAGGCCTGACCAAAAATAATTACAAATTTTTGGCAAGCCTGATGAAGGATACTGCTCTCCCCACATCAGTCTTGGCGCACAGCTAGTGTATCACAGTCTCTAAAGGGAGTTGTAATTAAGAACTTTGGTCACTGGACTAGTTATATTCTTATGTATATTTATATTCCTAACCCCAGCACATTTATTTTTAAATAATTTTATTTGAGACTTTCAGTTGAAGTCTTTTTCAGGTGCCTCTGCTGAGGCCTTCTTATAGGGAGAGAACATAAACTCTTGAAGATACTTTTTTCCACTCTGATTCAATACTCATACTTTTAGACTGCTAGCCCTACTCCTTCACCCTCCCCAAAACCTCAGGGTCCATAAAATTGCCAGATTCTTTTGCTCAGGACTCCCTCAAGAGTAAGAATACCCCAACATCTGTTTCAATCCACTTAAACTTCTACTGGAACACTGGTAAAACAGAACAGGGAAGAGTTGTTTTCTTGGCTTAGACTCTTGCTTATACCACCACAGTGGGTAAAGCCTTCACTGTTATTTGGCTTATGGTTTTGATTGGCTAATCTAACATCTGGTAGCTTAGTTTTCTCTATCAGCACAACTGAGGACTGAACAAATTTATATGTTGAGCAGCGTAGTCATTTAAGCATGAGGCCAATATGGAAATAAAAATCTTGAAGATCTTTGGGAGATATTGCTGAAGCTTAGGGAGCATTCTCTAAGGGTGTTGACAAGTTGTTAAGAGTCTGTCCCACAGAACACTTTGTCAATAGGTTTTAGGAAATGCTAGCAGAAGTCATAGGGTATTCCTGAAAGATGCTAGTGAACTGTATATATATTTTTCAGTTCAATGAGGACTTTTGGGCTTTCCCTTTAGTCTCCAACCCCCCAGTTGAGCTCAATCAATGGGTCACATTAAAGATCCAAAGGAGGAGTTCAGAAAAAGCTAGGGAAACACTTCCCCGGCCACTGCTTGCTGTCCTCTGACAATGGTATCAGAGTTGATCAGAAGCCTTCTGTAAGCTGAGCAACTCTAAGTAGGTTCCTAGAACCAATAAACACCCTGCAGTGCAATAAATTGCTAAAACTTTAGAAAGAATAAAAAGTACAGAAGTCTTTATGATTACTTTGCTCAATGACCTTGAAGAGATCTTTAGTACTTATTGAAATCTCCTCTAGAAATAATTATGCTAAAGCTGGTATTAGACATTGGGATGGTGTGGTGTGCATTAATACTAATACTCTTCTTTTAGAGTGCCCACTCTGCCAAGATAATGGAACTCAAGCAGTAACAGCAACTATAGCAGCAGTCACAGCATTCCAGGCTCTGTCCCCCTCTAGGAAAACATAAGTTTCCCTCACAGCCTTCCATATGTGGCCCTTGGGAATCTCAGCTGAGAAAAACCTGTGTGCCCTTGCTTGCTTCTTCACCTGGGTATTCACTACCTCCCCAAACAACGGAAAATTTATGACCACATCTTAGCAGGCAACCCTTGTGACTGACAGAGTTTTTTTTTTGTTTTTTCCTCCCCTCCTCTATAGGCTTGGAATTGGGTATGGGACTCCACAATCTTTTCAGCCTCTTGCTCAGATCTCTCAGCTATCAGAAATAAACACAACTAGGTGTTGGATTGGTGTTCCTCTGTTCCCAAAGAGGACCACAGGCCATATGCTAAAGTTAGAGTTCAATGGGGAGACACTAGTGCACACGATACTATTATCCACACCATTCCTGGCACAAACATGGAAAGAAAAGAAATAAAGATACTTGGTTTAGAGTCTGAAGTCACCACTAGACAGTTTTTGTTCAAACACAAATATGGTTATGTCTCTTCAGATACCTACAAACTTCCATTGTTATGGTTTCTGCTACTCAATGTATTATTGGCATTGACACATTGCCTATGTGTACCTCTATTAGCCTTTGCCCACTAGACCCAACAAAAAGTGTTTTAGTTTGGGGCCATTATAGAGGGGTATGTGAAAGACTATAAACCTGACTCATGGGCTATAACTAATAGCTTAGCTATTTGGTTGAGTCACTAGCAATATATTTATATTGGACATATAAAAGAAACCCCTATGTGGGGGCAATACATTTAGATAAAAATAAGTTATGCTACTAAAAAGCTTATTATCATCCATGCAGTTATTCACCAGAGAAGTCCTTGAACTGAAAAGGAAGAAAATAACCAAAAGGAAACCTTTTTTTTTTTTTTTAGCGAAATGTGAAGACTAAACTGTCATCTTTCCCAGACCAAGCAGATATAATCCTTATCACAACCTGGATCCATGAGAAGATAGCTCATGAGAAGTCAGAACCATCCTAGATTGAGTTTACATGTATGAATTGCCACCATCATTAAAATATACCAAAATAACATGGAAAACATGTTGTGTCTCACAGATCTTGGCCAATGTTAAATATACTGGGGACAGATTCCTAAGCCAAAAGACCAGGATGTTCTTGGCAAGTTGTTTTATATTAAGCATCTCATTCCATCCAGAGTGTTTCACTGGATCTTGCAGTTGACATCCTCTTTTTGTTTGGTGTAACCATCCCTATGTGGTCCATGACTCAGGCCACACAATATAAGCTTCACACAACCGTATTTGTTATCTTTGGTTTCCTAAGCATATTGCATCTAATAATTACCCTGAATGTGCAACCCAGGCCACATATCAGTGGGTCCAATTATGGGCATATGATGGATTATCTATGTTCCATATCATCCCTAAACTGCAAGGGAAATTGAACATTTTAATGGAAAACTTAAGGATTGACAGGCACCTGATGGGAGGGGACAAATAGTCGCATCTTGGATTACACATTTTATGCAAGGAATCTTATGTCTCAGTGCAATAATTCACCGAAAAGACATTTCTTGTTTGCACTGTATGTTTGGTCAGCCTGTCTATCCTTCAATAATACACACACTTCTTATATAGTTTTTGACACCTTGGTCTCTGTGGTGGACCCTTCAAGGGCTTTCCATCTCCTTTGACCTCTTTCTAAAGATTAAAATAGATGAAAAATTAAGATAACTATTAAACAGCAAAAGGTGTGAAATTATGTAATCCATTGTAAAATATATTTAAAAATTAGAATGTATGCTAATCCTTTTTTGTTAAAAATGAATTAATTCTTAAGCAAGTTATATTTAAATAAAAATGTTTTCTATAAAAAATATGTTTAACCCTTTTGTATACAACTTTTCCAGACAAAGAGTCTAGATAAAAACAGGGGCCAACTTTTTAAAAGTAAAGTTATAATAAATACAAGGGACATATTGATACCAATGACAACAACAAAACCAGAATGCAGCATAAGTATAGGAAAGAAGGAAACATAAATGATCTTTTTCAAAAATGTGTTTAAAAGCTTTTCTTCCACTCCTGAAAAACTTTTCTTGTACCATCTTCCAAGGCATTTGAGTGCTTTGGCTTCAGACTGACTGCTGAGTCTATGATCACACTTGACAATGCTAACTGTGACACAGCAGAAGAGGATAGCTTTAGCTCTCACACTTTTCATGCAAAACACATGTCTACACTCCTGAGGCTGATAGACTAACCTTATAGATAAAACAAAACTTTTTGGAGATGATTGCCTCAGTCAATCCATCTGAAACCAGGGATTAAACTGAGTTATTTGAAGTGGTCTGGAAACCTTGGAGAAAGAGGTTTCATAATGGGAGGTCACATTGAGATCTCTATTCAAACCAAACTGACTGATTAATATATGGCCTATTTAGGATGCCATAACATTGTAAATTATTTATTTTCAAGGGAGGAGGTCACATGTACCTTTTGAGATTATACTTCCTTTATGTGTACCCTATCATGATACTACCTTAGACTTGAAAGACATTAAAGTCAACTTTAACATGAAGGTCAGAGGTGTGGTGTGCTTAAATTGGTGCCTTGGGCCAGATTTTAAAAAAATTATACAAAACTTAAAAAGGAAGTCTCTTGGCGCTCTAAAATAAACTTTAGTGCACTATGTGACATCTCCTGGCTTGTTAACTTGTGGGACTCATGCTTACATTGAGTTGTTCAGGAAGTCCTGATAATTTGACTTGCAATGATCTTTATCATGACCCTGGTCTACTGTTGCTTCAGACTAATTATGTGGTTTTTGTCACAAACCCTACAAGTTGGATCCATTTAGGTCTATGATGGGTAGTATACATTTCTTGCTCAGGTCCTGAAAAGTCAAGGGTAGCACTGATGAATTCAATTCCTGGATAAAACGTCTGTGATTTTCCAGGCAGGTTCTACATAGGAAAGCTCTTCTCCCCACACAAGACTTGGTGCACAGCTAGTACATTACAATTTCTTTCTTTTTTTTTTTTTTGAGTTGGAGTCTCACTCTGTTGCCCAGACTGGAGTGCAGTGGCTGCTCCCAGCCACCGTAGCCTCGCTGGCTGGGCTCCAGCAATCCTTCTGCCTCAGCCTTCTGAGTAGCCGGAATTACAGGCATGCGCTACCATGCCTGGCTGATTTTTTGATTTACTGTAGAGATGAGGTCTCACTGCCCAGGCGGGTCTCGAACTCTCGGGCTCAAACAATCCACTCACCTCAGCCTCCCAAAGGCACAGGATTACAGGCTGAGCCACCGAGCCCGGCTAGTACATTACAATTTCTTAAGGGAGTTGTATTTATAAGCTCAGGCCCCCTTGGCCAGGCATGATCTTATGGGTATCTCCATTCCTAGCCAAGGTACTTTCATTCTAATGTCTCTTCATCTGAAGCCTTTGGTGAAGGTCCTCTGTTAAATACTTTTTATGAAGAGAAGAATGGAAACCTAAAGATACTTTTCCCCACTCTAACTTTTTCCACTCCTATCTTTTCTTCTTTTCTGTCCCTGTGATCCAGGAATCATGAAACTACTTGAGTCTTTTGTTCAGGGATACCTCAATGGTGAGACAACACGACTGTGCTAGCATATTTGGCTCTCAACTGCTGTGCTGTTCCATGGGGAAAAATGAAACGAGAAAGTCTTTGTTTCCTGTGGTTTTACACTCATATAATATCAGTAAGGAATGAAATGTTTCCCTGTTACTTTAATTTTGACTTGTTAATGCTTTAATTAGCTACTCTAATAACCAGAAGCTCAGCTATTTCTCCCAGATAGGCTGAGCTTCCAACACTATATATAACAGTACCAACACAAAAAAGGGGAAAGAAAATAAAGCCATACAAGAGTAGTGTTGCTGTCTCTCACTAGAATTGTTCTTCCAACTCTGAAATAGATATTGATAAGTTAAGAAGTATCTGTATACCCTAGTGTGATGATTTTAAAAACTTTTAAAAATACAGTGAGAAAATTATTTAAAAAAACACAATGTTACACTAGACAATACTGAATTATTGCAAATAAAAGCATTAAACAAAGAATAGGAAAGCAAAAAGAATGAGACATTTTAATAATAACCACTCTGACTGGTGTAATATGATAACTCATTGTAGTTTTCATTTGTATTTCTCTAACTTTTGATGTTGAGCATGTTTTCAAATGGTTAACCATTTGTATGTCTTCTTTTGAAAAAAATGCTTGGACTTCCAGCAAGATGGCCATGGGGCAGCTTGGTCTGTGAGACACTCCTCAAAAGAAAACACACATAAAGAATCTAGCTCTCTCTCATGGGCCGCAGCTGCCATCTTCAGTAGCCTGCTCTTCACACAGAGATCAGTAGCCACCACAACTCAAACATCACGATGGTCTGGGCTGCCACCACAGCTGCGGATGTCATTGTGCCGCCCATGCCTGAGGTGACCCATGACTTCCAACCGTGAAGCCCCCACAAGCACGATCTACTGCTACTGCCACCACCACACCACACCCCTTGCCCGGGGCCAGGCTCGTGGAGCTCCTTCCATGTACTGGTAGGCAGCTGCCACCACCGCCACTACCATAGCCGACTCCCTCCCATCCTGGGTGACCTCTGACTTCCGCCCTGCCTAAAGATCAACTGGAGTGGTGAGATAGCACCACCTGCTGGGGATCCAAGGTAACAACATCAAAATGGGAGAGAGAGAAACTCTTCCCCCTTGATAAATAGACAAGACCAGATCTTAGTGATAGACTGGGCAGGGAGCCCAGATCTGAACTGCCCTTCACAGCAGGCCAAGGGCAACAGACCCTAACTGTGAACAAATCTACCAGCCTGCAAAGACCACTAGAAATCAGAGCTGAAAGGACATTGGACTTAAAGGAAAAGTCTCAGAGTGTGCTTGGTTGGTTCTGTTAGTTTACTGACTTTAATCTATTCCTTTTTTTTGTTCTTTTTTTGTTGTTTTATTTTTTATTTTATTTTTTTAATTTCTTTGTAAACCCCATCTTTGTATAGAGGAATAGCACACCAATAAGGCTAACTTGTACATTAGCATCATTGTATGTTTTAGTTTTTTCGTATGGCTGTTGGTTAGTTTGTAGTCATGGTTATTATTTTTATTTGTTTCAGTCTTTGTGTCTCTTTTAATTCATTAGTCAGTATGCTCATCTGTTTTTCCTCTTAATCCTCTCTCTCTCTCCACCCCACTCTCCCCCCACCACTGCCTGCTCCATGTTCTTCCCTTTATTAACCTCATTTTGATTTCAGGGAGTAAACCTAAAACCCCAGTGCATGGAAAGATTCCAAGGCAGTTGGAAGTGGATTTTGGATTATCCATACAGCTATCAGTGGATACTGGGATCTGCAGATAGACTTTGAATCACAGCTCCCTCCTTAATTAAATCTCAAGCTGCAAAAAGACCACCCCCAACCTACAGTCTAACTCCAGAATTGAACAAAGCAAGAGGATATACATAAGGAAGAATAGGAGATTGAACAAACAGAAGTAAAAGCAACCCCTCCACCACTGAATAACAGAATTAAAGAAGATGAGGAAGTGGAGGGAAGGAAAAAGTAGGGAGGAAAATTTGCACAATGAAGAAAAATCAAAAGAAGAATATAGGTCTCACATAGACCTCTGGGAGGTCAGACACTGAGAAAACAGACTTCAGAACACAAACACTGAAGAACCACCAGAATGACAGGTCACATGCAACAAATCCAGACATCGAGACATTAATAGAATTTAAAAAATTGAGAGACAAGAGGAAAATAGGAAGGAGCTGGTGACAGAAATAACAGCAGTAAAGAATACTGTGATGGAAATAAATAACAAACTAATAAGCATGGAAAGCAGAATTAGCCAAGCAGAAGAAAGAATCTCAGAGCTTGAAGACCAAAATACAGAACTAATCCAAACTGTCAGAAACATAGAAAAGAAGCTTAAAAAGACATAACAAAACCTTCAAGAGATGAATGATTACTTCATGAGACCCAACCTAAGAGTAATTGGTCTTCCTGAAGCAGAGAGAGAGAGACAGAGGCCACACTGGAACAGACATTTCATGAAATCCTTCAAGGAAACTTCCCTCATCTCATCAGTGAGGCAAAAATTCAAACACAAGAGATTCAGAGAACCCTTGCAAGACAACAAATGAGAAGACCAACTCCCAGACACATAATTCACCTAAACAAAGTAGGTATAAAAGAAAACAATCCTAAAGGCAGCAAGAGAAAAAGGTCAGACTACCTAAGAGGGAAGATCAATTAGAATAGCAGCAGATTTATCTACATAAACCCTCCAGGCTAGGAGAGTTTGGAGCCCTATCTTCAAAGTTTTAAAAGATAAACAATTTCAACCAAGAATAACCTATCCAGTCAAGCTAAGCTTTACCAGTGAGGGAGAATTGAAATCTTTCCCAGATATTCAATCCCTAGGAACCCATATTGCCATCAGACTACCTCTACAAGAAACACTCAAGAAAGTACTGAAAACAGAAGAAAAGGAAAAAAGAACAACAATGTTCTTCACAAGAGTACAGGCAAAAGATTAAAAACACACATGAACCAACTCCAAAACCAAAAGAAATACAATAAACAAACAGGAACAACAACAACTCTGTAAGAAACTTATGATAGGGATCAACTCTCACATTTCAATATTAGCCTGAATGAGAATGGACTAAATGCACCACTGAAAAGACATAGAATGGCAAAATGGATAAATGTCACAAGGCAACAATTTATTGCCTTCAAGAGACTCACTCACTAGAAAGGACATTCACAGACTCAAAGAAAGAAGATGTGAAACAAATTTTCAGGTGAAAAGAACACAAAGACAGGAGGAGTTGTGATCTTAATCTCAGACTAAATACCTTTAAGCTATCAAAAATTTTAAAAGATACAGAAGGCCACTACATAATGATAAAAGTTTCAATCCATCAACAAGAAATATCCATCCTAAACATATATTCACCCAACATAGGAGCGCCAACTTTCATAAAGCAGTTTCTCAGTAAACTAAAAAAACATATTGACTCTAACACTACCACAGCTTGGAACTTCAGTACCACACTCACAACCTTAGCCAGATCATCGGGACAAAAAATCAGCAATGAGGTCCAGAAGTTCAATGTGACTCTTGACCAAATGGATTTAATTGATACCTACAGAACGCTCCATCCAATGACCACAGAATATACATTCTACTCATCAATGCATGGAACGTACTCTAAGATCAACCACATACTTGGTCATAAATCAAGCATAAGCAAATTTCAAAAGATTGAAATTTTGCCATGCACCTTCTTAGACCACAGTGGCATAAAAATAAACATCAACACCAACAAGGTCCCCCCAAAACCCACAAAGACATGGACACTAAACAGTATGATGCTAAAAAACTCCTGGGTCAATGATGAAATCAAAACAGAGATTAAAAGATACCTGTAAACAAATGAAAGTGAAGAAACATCTTACAAAAATCTCTGGGATGCCATGAAAGCTGTAGTAAGAGGGGAATTCATATCTCTACAAGCACACATGAAGAAAATGGAAGGATCACAAATTAATAGCCTAACAAGTCACCTAAGAAAGCTGGAAAAGCAAGACCACTAAAACCCTAACTTCAGCAGAAGAATCCAGATCACCAAAATAAAAGCCCAAATCCAGGACATAGAAGATAAAAAGATAATACAAAAAAATCAACGAAATAAAAATCTGGTTCTTTGAAAGGATAAACAAGATCAATGGTCCCCTAGCTAGACTGACCAAGAAAAAAAGGGGAAAAGCCCAAATAAAAGCAATCAGAAAAACAAAAGATGAAGTCACATCTGACCCTGAAGAAATACAGAAGATCATTAGAGACTACTATGTACACTTGTATGGAAACAAACTTGAAAACCTTAAAGGAATGGAGGACTTTCTGACATCACACAACCTTCCTAGGTTGAAACAAGAAGAAATCAAGACCCCAAATAGATGAATAACAATCAAGGAAATTGACTATGTAATAAGAAAACTACCTACAAAAAAAAGCCCTGGCCAGATGGCTTTCCAGCAGAATTCTATAAGACATTTAAGGAGGAGCTGATACCAATCCTACTGAAAGTATTCCAGGCAATTGAGAAAGATGGAACTCTCCCCAAATTATTTTGCAAAGCTAACATCACATTGATACCCAAGCCAGGTAAAGACCCAACAAAGAAAGAGAACTATAGCCAATATCTTTGATGAACATAGATGCTAAAATTCTCAACAAGATCCTAGCAAACTAGATTCAACAACACATCTCAAAAATCATCCATCATGACCAAGTAGGTTTCATTCCTGGGACGCAAGTCTGGTTCAACATTCATAAAACCATAATGTTATTAAATACATCAACAGATGTCAAAACAAAGCCACATGATTATAACATTAGATGCAGAAAAAACTTTTGATAAAATACAGAACCCCTTCTTGATAAAAACCTTCAAACATCTAGGCATACGTGAAACATACCTCAAAATAGCAACGGCCATCTATGAGAAACCCACAGCCACCATACTCCTAAACTGACAAAAATTGGAACCATTTCCCTTGAAAGCTGGAACAAGACAAGGATGCCCACTCTTCCCCCTCCTGTTCAATATAGTATTGGAAGTCCTGGCTACAGCAATCAGAGAAGAGAAGGCAATCAGGGGTATCCAAATAGGAAAAGAGGAAATCAAGTTATCTCTCTTTGCAGACGACATGATTGTGTACCTTGAAAACCTAAGAGAATTTCTCAAAAACCTCCTTGCACTCATAAAGGACTTTGGCAAAGTGTCAGGGCATAAAATAAATGTGCAAAAGACAATTGCATTTCTTTACACCAATAATAAACAAACAGAAATTCAAATAAAAAGCACAATTCCCTTCACAATAGACACACAAAAAATGAAATACCTTGGCATCTTCCAAACCAGAAACAATGAAAACTACAGAACACTGCTCAAAGAAATCAAAGATGACACAAACAAGTGGAAAAATATCCCATGCTCATGGATTGGAAGAATCAACATTGTGAAGATGTCCATCTTACCTAAGGCAATTTACAGATTTAATGCAATACCCATCAAATTACCAGCAGCATTCTTCTCAGACCTAGAAAAAACAATACAGGAATTCATATGGAGCACAAATGACCAAGAATATCCAGAACAATCCTCAGCAAAAAACAAAAAACAAACAAACAAACAAACAAAGCAGAAGGTGTCACATTACCAGACTTCAAACTTTACTATAAAGTTACAATAATCAAAACAGATTGGTATTGGTACAGGATCAGGCATATAGACCAATGGAATAGAATTGAGATTCCAGATGCAAAACCTCAATTTCTCAACCAACTCATCTTCAGCAAAGCCTCCACCACCTACCACTGGGAAGAGGAAAACCTATTCCGTAAAAGGTGCTGAGAAAACTGGCTGATCACATGCAGAAGATTCAAACAAGACCCCTATCTATCCCCATACACAAAAATTAACTCTAAATGGATCAGAGACCTAAACGTAAAACCTCAAACCATAAGAACCTTAGAAAATGCAGTATACACCCTTATGGAAATTGGAACTTGCGTCCACTTCCTGAACAAAACCCGAAACGCATGGGCCATAAGAGATGAGATAGACAAGTGGGACCTCATTAAACTGACAAGCTTCTGCAAAGCCAGTGAAACCATCAAGAGAGCAGGGAGACAGCCCACAGACTGGGAAAAAGTATTTGCCAACACCATGTCTGACAAAGGTTTAACATCTTGGATCTACAAGGAACTCAAACATGCTGAAAAGAAAAAACAAACAACAACAACAACAAAAAACCCATTACCAAATGGGCAAAAGATATGAACAGACACTTCTCAAAAGAAGACATATGAGTGACCAAAAGACACATGAAGAAATGTTCAACCTCACTAATCATCAAGGAGATGCAAACTAAAACTACACTGAGATACCACTTAACTCCAGTCAGAATGACCATTATCAATAACTCAAAAATAACAGATGCTGGAGAGGATTTGGTGAAAAGGGAACACTTCTACACTGTTGGTGGGAGTGTAAACTAGTACAGCCTCTGTGGAAATCAGTGTGGCAATTCCTAGAAGCTCTAAAAATCGACCTTCCATATGACTCTGCAATTCCCCTACTGGGAATATACCCTGAAGAACTTAAATCACTCTATTAAAAAGATACCCATATGTGTATGTTTATCGCGGCATTATTCACAATAGCAAGATCATGGAACCAACCATGCTGTCCATCAAAAGAGGAATAGATTTTAAAAATGTGGTTCATATGCACAATGGAATATTATGCAGCCATAAAAAAGAACAAAATCATGAATTTTGCAGCAACCTGGATTGAATTGGAATTTATAATACTGAGTGATCTCTCGCAGAAACAAAGATCTGAGTATCACATGTTCTCAGTCATAAGTGGACCTTGAACAACTAACGTAATACTATAAGAAAACGATTGACAGTGGCAGGGAACTATGGGAGAGCAGGGAGGGAAAGGGAGGTGGGATTAACGGTAGTCAATATCTGTCTGGGAACGGGGGTCACACCTCATCAACAAGGGTACCTGCACAACGCATATTTGTATACCTAACCCTTAACTATATTCCACAATTTTAAAATAAAAAATATGTAAAAAAAAAAAAAAAGAAAGAAAAAAATGCCTGCTGTTCATGTACTTTGTCCACTGGTAAAAACTTAAATTAGTACAACCTTTATGGAAAACTATATGGAAACTTATCAAAGAACTAAAAACAAAACTACCCTTTGATCCAGCAATCTTACACACAGCTATATATGTATATATATATATATATATACATATATATGCATAAATCATTATACCAAAAAGATACCTGTACCCATGTGTTTATAACAGCACTATTCACAATAGCAAAAATATGCAATTAACTTAAGTATCCATCAATAGTGGATTGAATTTTTAAAACGTGTTCTATGTACAGGAATACTGCAAAGCTAAAAAAATATAACAAAATCAGGCCCTTTGCAGCAACCTGAATGCATCTGGATGTAATAATTCCAAACAAACAAAAAAACAGACACCCCAATGCCATGTGCTTTTACTTATAAGTAAAGAAAAATAACACTGGTTATGCTTAGGCATAGGGATAGGAACAACAGACTCTGGGAACTTTCAAAGAGGGGAAAATGGAAAGGATCAAGAATCAAAAAACTACCTATTGGTACCATGCTATTTGGGTGACAGTTTAAATAGAATTCCAAATCTCACCATACCTCACACGGTATACCCATATAAGAAATCTATACATGAACACTTTGTATCTAAAACTAAAAAAAGAAATGAAGGAGAATATTTTGCAATGATAAAAGCATTATTCCATTACAATAACAATTAAGCATATAAACCTAAAAAAGTTTCCCAAAATACATGAAGCAAGCTTGACAGAATTAAAGGAAGTAATAAACAAGTTATAATAACAGTGTCACGCTTTGATACCTCATTTACAATAATGTATAGAACAGCTAGTTAATCTATAACTGGTAGACTAATGAAGAAATACAAAATTTAAACAATACCATAAACAAACTAGATTAAACAGACATTCATTGAACACTCTAAGGAACAGCAACCATATATATATATTTTTTTCTCATATGAACATTGTGATGGTTACTTGCAGGGAGCCAGCCCCCACAGAGAGATTAGAGGGTCCCTTGGAAGGTGTGGCAGCATTGGCGATTATTCTGGAAAGAGAAAGAAAAAGAAAGAGACTGGACTCCTGCTCAAGTGACCAGAAGCTGTTTAATGGGTGTAATCCCAGGGCTTTTATCCCCAAACTCCACAAAGTTATCATTACGGGAAAGCCTGCTGTTATGGTTACACAAAAGGTAGCATGTGCCTTTTACATGAACAGGTCCAGGTGCACACAGGACACCCCCCACTCTCAAGCAGATGTATTTTTCAAACATAAGGAAAAACATGAAGTTCTTATCCAGTTTCTATGTACCCTTAATTGTTTATAGCTACATAACGTCGTTCAATAATTACACCCGAAACCAACATAATGATATATTGCCTATTACTATTCTATGCTAATTCAAACTGGTTTCTATAAAATGGTACTATGGTTACTCTCTCCTAGCACCAACTGGCCTAATACAAACTTCACTAGTCCCCCTAAATCAAACTGAACTAACCACACTTCTGTAATAAAATGGTTACTTAATTTTTCTTAATCTATATAAACTATTTTCTTAAAACCTATATCTATGAATTTCTAAAGGTCGCATCAAAAGAATCTGTGACCTGCACTAAGGCTCCTCAATGTGACTCAAAGCCAAACTTAAATTGTGATAAAGCAAAAGACCATAAGCCGTGGGGAATGGGAACAATAGACTCCTAGGTTCGTTCGACTCCTGTGTTCGTTCCGGTCTCAGAGTTTTCTGTTAGAGCCAGCTGGAGCTTTTCTTGGTAGTTTATGCCAAATGGAAAAGGAGGGAGGGAATGGGTCAACAGCTCCCGAACACATCCTAGAGGTCTCGGGTTCTATGGCCCTTCCTGATCTCTAATGCTCAGTAGGCCTCCATGGCCGGCTCCCAACAGTTACTTTTCTGTGTCAACTTGATTGGGACAAAGATCATCAAATAGCTGATAAAACATTTCTGTGTATGTCTGTGAGGTTGATTACAAGAGATTAGCATTTAAGTCAGTTGCCTTAGTAAACACAGTCTGCCTTCAACAATGTGAGCAGGTATCATCAAAACACTTGAGGGCACTAATAGAGCAAAAAGGTGAAGGAAGAACAAATTTCTCTCTCCCATTTTGGCCTGGGACATCTATCTTCTCTGGTCTTCTGACACTGGAACTCCTGGTTCTTGGGCCTTTGGACTCTGGGGCTTAAGCCAGTGATCTTTGTTATTCTCAGGCCTTTAGCCTCAAAATGGGAGTTACACCATCAGCTCCCTTGAATCTCGGGCCTTTTGAACTTAAACCAAATTATGCTGCAAATTTTTTCAGTTCTCTAGCTTGTGAATGGTATATTATGTATTATGGGACTTCTTGGCTACCATAATTTGTAAGCCAATTTTCATAATTCATCTCTCCCTCTCTCTCTCTCTCTCTCTTTCTCTAATATATATATTCAACTTCATTGCCCATCAACCAATGAGTGAATAGAGAAAACGTGCTATGTGGTGTGTGTGTGTGTGTGTGTGTGTGTGTGTGTGTGTGTGTGTGTGTGTGTGTGTGTGTATGTGTGTGTGTGAATACACACATATGCCATGGAATGCTACTCAGTCATAAAAAAATCTATCTATCTATCTACACACATACACACATATATCCTAGAACAGCAAGGGTTTGAACTACATGGGTTCACTTTTATGTAGATTTAAAAAAATAAATATTCTAGAAAACTTTTTGGAGATTTGCAATAATTTTAAAAAGCTCACCATAGATGAATTGCATAACTTATAAATGTAGAAAAAATAACTATGTCATGAATGCATTAAATATATTTAAATACTAGACTATTTTATCATTACTATCATAAAATATACACAAATTAATTATTAAAAAGTTAAAGTGAATTAAAACGATGCACTCAAACACAGACTGCCTGGTGTCATTCACAGTTGACAAACTTAAAGTTGCAACATTAAATTATAACTGCACAAAATTAACTATAGCACACTATACTACTGTAATAGTTTTCTAACCACCTTCTATTGTTATTGTGGTGGGTTCAAGTGTTGTGAGTATCCAATTAAGATGCTGTGTGACACTAATGATCTCTGAGCAGTTCTGTCCAGTAAATTGGATATCACAGTAAAAAGTGATCATTCATAGTTTTCACTTATTTTTTGTGTGTGTTTAGTCAAGTACCATAAACCTTGTATAGCTCCATGAGACCCATATGAAATGTCACTAGTGATGCTGAAAGTGCTTTCAAGAAGCAGAGAAAAGTTATGACATTACAAGGAAAAGTTGAATTGCTTAATAAGTATCATATATTGGGGTCTATAGCTGTGGATGCTTGCCATTTCAAGATGAATGAATTCAGCATAGAAAAACTATTTTTTAAAAAAAGGAAAGGAAATTTATAAATCTGTCACTGCAACTACACCTGCAGGCATGAAAATCTTGCACTGATTGAGCAACACCAACCAAAACACATGAATGGACATTTCTGAAATGAAGACAAACAAGCAACAAATATATCAAAAAAGCTCGACATTACTAATCAGAGAAATGCAAATCAAAACCACAATGAGCTATCACCTTATACCTGTCAGATCAGAATGCTCATTATCAAAAAGTCAAAAAACAGTAGATGTTGGTAAGGTTATGATGAAATAGGAGCACTTATACATTATTGGTGGGAATGTAAATTAGCACAATCACTAAAAAAAATAATATGGAGGTTTCTCCAAAAAATAAAAGAAAATCTCCCATTTGATCCAGCAATCCCACTACTGTGTACCTATCAAAAAGAAAATCAGTCATTATAAAAAGAAGATACCTATTTGTAGGCCTATTGTAGCACAATTCCCAATTCCAAATATATATAATCAACTACATTGCCCATCAACCAATGAGTGGATAGAGAAAATGTGAAATGTGGGGCGTGTGTGTGTGTGTGTGTGTGTGTGTGTGTGTGTTTGTGTACACACACATATGTCATGGAATGCTACTCAACCATAAAAAAGAACAAGATAATGTCTTTTGCAGCAACATAGATGGAACTGGAGGCCATTATTATAAATGAAGTAACTCAGGATTGGAAAACCAAATATTGTGTGTTTTCACTTATAAGTGGGAGCTAAATTATGAACTTGCAGGGGTATACAGAGTGTTATAAGGGACATTGGAGACTCAGAAGGTGGGAGGGTTGGGAATAAAGTGAGAGATAAAAAGTTGCATACACTATACAAGTGAAAGGTATACTAAAGTTCAGACTTCACCACTATACATTTTTCCCATGTAACCAAAAACCACTTATACAATATACAAGTAAATAAGAAAAAAATTTTAAAAGAGAAAATTCAGCTTTTTGGTGGGTATAAGATTGCTAGGAGAAAGGCCTACCTACAGATTCTAATATGATTTGAAAAAAGTAAAGTCATCATATTAATATATGATAACTTAAAGCAAAAGGATGATGAAGAATCTAAAGCTGGAGACTTTAATGCCAGCAAAAGATGATTTGATAATTTTAAAAAGAGGTTTGGCTTTTAAAAACGTCTCAGTAACAAGATAAGCAGCTTCTGCTGACCAAAAGGCAGCAAACCAGTTACCAGATGCCATCAAGAAAGTTGTTAAGTAGAAAGAATATTTGCCTAAACTGATTTTTAATACAGACTAAATTGCTCTATTTTGAAAAAAAATTCCACAAAGGATATTTATTAGTGTAAAGGAGAAATAAGCACCTGAATTTAAGATATAAAGGAATAGACTAATTCTACATTTTATTCATATGTAGTCCTATTTACTATTAGGGTTGCTCTCATCTATAAAGATGCCAGCTCCCAAGACTTGAAGGGAAAGGATAAACACCAGTTGAGCTGTCAGTCTTTTGTTGTACTAAAAATAAAAAAATAAATAAAAAAAAAATAAAAAAGAGGCCTGGTTAAGATCTATTCTGAATTGGTTCAATAGGTGCTTTGATCCTGAAGTCAGAAAGAACCTTGCTAGTGAGGGCCTACCGTTTAAAGTTCTTTTGACATTGAACAATGTCCCTGGTCACCTGGAACCTCATGAATACAACACAGATAGCATCAAAGAGGTTTATTTGCCCTCAAACATAATGCCTCTAAATCGCCTCTAGATTAAGGGGATCCTAAGGACTTTTATGGCTCATTATATATGGAACTTTATGGAAAGGGTTGTCAATGCTATGAAAGAGAACTCTAATAGAACATGAAAATTTCGAAGGATTACACCATTGAAGTTGCCCTTGTTCTTATAGATGAAACCCGGAAAGTTCTCAAACCAGAAATAACATATTTCTTCTGGACACGCTGTGTCCAGATGATGTGTGTTACTTTACAGGATTTACTACAGGCCCAATCAAAAGAATCATTAAAGAAATTGTGGATATGGCAAAAAGCTAGAGATGGGGCAGAGTTTCAAGATAAAAGTATTAGAGAAATATGAATATCATAATGAATAAATACCATACCAGAGGAACTAATGAAGTTGACTTGATGAAGATGAATGCTTCCAAACCCATGCCAGATGACTAAAAAAACATAGAAACAATATCAGAGAACAAATTAACAGTAGAGAATCTGGCAAAACAGTTCAATTATTCAAAAATTATTTTGACCTCTCAATGACACAGACCTTTCTATGATTCAAGCACTAAAACCAAAGCAATAGTGGAATAAGGATTGGTACCATATTGGAACATTTTTACAGAAATATAAAAGCAAAAATATCATAACTTATCATCCATTTCCTTACAATTACATCAAATATGCCTGCCTCTTCCCCCTTCCTACCTTCTCTACCTTTTCTGACTCTACAGTTCTGAGACAGCAAAACTAACCTTTTCTCCTCCTCTTCTTTAGTCTATTCAATGTGAATGTGACAAGAATGCAGACCTTTATAATGATCCATGTCCACTTAATAAATAGCAAATATATATTTTTTCTTATTTTATTAGCAACAGTTTTTTCTTTTGCTTACTGAACAGAACATGTACTTGCCATGAGATTCAGCAACTATTTATTGGACATTTAACCCATAGAAAGAGAAATTTATATTTACACACAAACCTGTATATAATAGTTTTAAAATATTCATAATGGTACAATATTGAGACTCAGGCAGGCAAATTGCTTGATGCCAAGAGTTTGAAGTCAACTTGGGCAACAGAATGAGGCCCCATCTCATAAACAAGACAAAACACGCCTTTAACTGTTGAGAGTAAACAAATTGTAGTATAGTCACACTATGGACTTAATAGCTGTATAAAAAACAAGCTGTTGATAGATGCAACAACTCGAATACATCTACAGAAAATTATAATAGAATTTCAAATACTATATAATTCTATTTGTATAACATTCTTGAAGAAAATAGACATGCTAAGAACAGATTACTAGTTGTCAGGAGCTCAGATGAGAGTGTAGAGGATGAAAGAAGGTATCTGTGTCTATATAGGGTAATAGGAGGATACGTTATGGCAAATCTTTTTTGTATCTTGACTATGGTGATGGTCACACAGATCTACACATATAATAAAATTGTATAGAACTAAATACATACACTCATAAACACACCTATCAACTAGTGCATGTAGATCTGTTGAAATTTGCATGTTCTGATCAGCACACACAGAGAGGGCTGAACATAAGCAGATCAGCTATTGGCACCTTGCAGTCTCTCTCTGCACAGGGTGAACAAGGGGACAGATTTAGAAGTCAGGGACACCTCCCTTCTGAAACCCCTCCCCTCTGCTGTGAGCTAAGAAAAGCAGTGCTTGAGTCACACCTACCAGAAACTCAAAGTCTTTGAAACTGCCACAATAGGGTAGTCAAGGTTTAAAAAAGGTGAAAAGGTGTGTGTGTTTTTTTGTTGTTGTTTCTTTTGTTTTGGTGTTTGTGCGTGATTCTACCTGCTTTTTTTTTTTTTAAATGTAGCTTGTTTTGAGTGGGCATTTCATTCTGTTTTACCCCTTATTCTTTCTTTACAATAAGGATATATATGAGTGTGAAGATGTCCTCATATTATTGGTTTTAGTTTCTTTGGGGTTTTTATTTGTTTGTGTACTGTTTGTTTGTCTTTTTTTTTGTTCCTGTTTTAGTTTGTTTTTTTCTCCATCTTTCTTTTTCTCTCTTTTTGCTCATCTCCCTGTTTGTCGCTTTATATCTTTTTTCTTCTCTCTTTCGTTCTCTCCATTGTCATCCCTTCCACATTATCTCTTTCTTAAATCCTTTCCCTTCACTTATGCTATTTTGTACCCAGAGAAGATGCATACGTACCCATTGTATGGAAATACTGTAAAGTGGTAAGAGTGGACCCCTGGGGGCCCATACACCGATCAGCAAACATGATCTACATACAGCTTTTGAATCTTAGCACCCTCTAATACACTTCATTCAAATCTCAAATCTGCAAGGGAGTAACATAGTTCCCCAGCTCCAAAAATGAACTAGTCCAGAAGCTTTACTCAAGGGAGAATAGGGAGTTGAGCAAAAAGAAGTGAAAACTACTCCCTTTCTCATTGAGCAACAGAAGTAAAGAAAAACTCATCATAAATGAAGAAAAATCAAAGAAAAACACAAGTACCACACAAAGTCCAAAGAGGATAGTCCACGAGTATACAGACTTCAGAATTCCAACAATGAAGAGCACCCAGATTGACTGGTCTCAGACTACAAATGCTAAGATCAAGGAATGGTTGGAAAAAATGAATAAGAACCAAAAAAAGCAAGATTAAAAGCAATATTAAAGAACTAATGAATGAGATGTAAGCTATAAAAAATATTTACTGTTTCACAGTAAATGAAATAAATAATAAACTGACAAGCATGGAAAGCAGAAATAACCAGGCAGAAGGGAGAATCTCAGAACTTGAATACCAAAATATGGAACTAATCGAATCTGTTAAAAATATGGAAAAAAGGCTTAAAATGATGGAACAAATACTTCAGGAGATGTGCAACTATATTAAGAGATCAAACCTAGCCAAGCTCGGTGGCTCAGCCTGTAATCCCACTCCTTGGAAAGCTGAGGAGAGTGGATTGCCTGAGCCCGCAGGTTCGAGACCGGCCTGGACAACTTGGCGAGATCTAGTCTCTACAGTAAATCAAAAATGAGCTGGGTGTGGTAGCGTGTGCCTGTAGTTCCAGCTACTCAGAAGGCTGAGGCAGAAGGATTGCCGGAGCCCAGTGGGTCGAGGCTGCGGTGGCCAGGAGAGGCCACTGCACTCCAGTCTGGGCGACGGAGTGAGACTCTGACTCAAAAAAAAAAAAGATCAAACCTAAGACTGACAGATATCCCTGAAGCAGATGAGGAGAACCAGATCAGCTTGGAACAAACATTTCAGTAGTTCATCCAGGAAAACTTCCTGTACTTCATCATAGATGTGAGAATTCTAACACAAGAGATACAGAGAACTCCTGAAAGGCATCAAATGAGAAGACCAACTCCTAGACACACAGTAATACACTTTCACAAAAAAGTATATAAGAAGGAAATCATAAAGGCAGTGAGACAGAAAGGTCAGACTCTACTGGGGAAGACCAATTAGAATAGCAGCAGACTTATCTACAGAAATGCTACAGGCTAGAAAAGACTGTATTCCAATCTTCAAAGTACTCAAAGATAAACAATTCCAACCAAGAATTTCCTATGCAGCTAAGTTAAACTTCATCAGTAATGGAGAATTAAAATCCTTCTCAGACATCCAGTCCCTAAGAGTGTATACTGACTTCAGACAAGCTCTATAAAAGATGCTTAAGATAGTGTCAAGCACAGGAGAAAGAAAAAAACAACAACACACATTCCTCCCAAATGCAAGCATGCATCATAACTGCAAGATTGGAAACACACACATAAAACAACCCCAAAATCAAAAGAAAATCAACAAGCAAATAAACAAACAAAGAACAACAAATTATAAGACCCCCCCATGGAAGGGAGAAACTCTCACATCTCAATAATCAGCCTGAAAGTAAATGGACTAAATGTACCACTGAAAAGACATAGAATGGAAAACTGAATAAAATGGCACAATGCAGCAATATACTGTCTTTAGGAGACACAGCTCACCAGAATGCACACTCAAAGACTCAAAGTTAAAGGATGGAAAACAAATTTTAAGGTGAACAGAACACAAAAGAAAGCAGAAGTTGGCTGGACACAGTGGCTCAAGCCTGTAATCTCAGCACTTTGGGAAGCTGAGATGAGGGGATTGCCTGAGCCCACAAGTTTGAGAACTGCCTGGGCAACTTGACAATACCTTATCACTACAATAAATCAAAAAATTAGCCAAGCATGGTAGTGCATGCCTATAGTTCCAGCTACTTGGAAGGCTGAGAGAGAAGGATCACCTGAGTTCAGCAGTTTGAATCTGCCATGGCTGTGAGGATGCCTCTGCACTCTAGCCTGGGCAACAGAGTAAAACTGATTAAAAAAAAAAACAAAACAAAAAAAAGAAAGCAGGAGTCACAATCTTAATATCATATAAAATAACCTTTAAGCTATCAAAAAGTAAAAAAGATACAGGACAATTCATAATGATAAAAAGTTCAATTATTAACTATAAATACATATCCAAAACATGTATGTATCCAGCACAGGAGCACTAGCTTTTAAAAAGAAGTTACTAAGTAAACTAAAAAAGATATTGACTCTAAAACTATCATAGCTGGGGACTTTAATACTCCACTATCAACCCTAGATAGATTATTAAGACAAGAAATCAATAAAAAGATCCAGAAGCTCAACTTGATGCTCAACCAAATGGACTTAATAGATACCTACAGAACACTCCACCCAACTACCATGGATTATATATTCTACTCATCACCACATGGAACATACTCCAAGATTGACCACATTCTCAGCTGTAAATAAAGTATAAACAAATTTTATAAGATCAAAATACTGTCGTGCACCTTCTCAGATCACAATGGAATAAAAATAAATATCAGCACCAACAAGGTCCTCTCCAAACCCACAAAGACATGGATACTAAACAGCATGATGCTGAATAACTCCTGAGTCAACATGGAAATCAAAGAAGAAATTAAAATATTTCTGGAAACAAATGAAAATGAAGAAACTTTTTTTTTTAGTCAAAGTCTCATTTTGTCACCCAGGCTAGAGGGCAGTGGCATGCTATGGCCACCACAGGCTCAAACTGCCAGGCTCAGGCAATCCTTCCACCTCAACCTTCCAAGTAGCTGTCACAACAGGCATGTGCCACCATGCCTGGCTAATTTTTTTTTTTTATTTATTGTTGAGATCTTACCAAGTTGCCTAGTCTGGTCTCACACCCGTGGGGGAAGATACACCTCTCACCTCAGCCTCCCAAAGTGCTTGGATTATAAGTGTGAACCACCATGCCCGGCCTGAAGAAACGTCTTACTAAAACCTCTGGGATGCCATGAAAACAGTAAGAGGGGAATTCATATCTCTATGAACACATATGAAGAAAATGGTAAGATCACAAGTTAACGACTTAACAAGTCACCTAAAGAAGGTGGAAAAGCAAGATCACCAAAACCCTAACTGCAGTAGAAGAATTCATTTAACCAAAGTAAAAGCCCAAATACAGAACATAGAAGATAAAAGCATCATAGAAAAAAAATCAATGAAAAAAAGCTGGTTCTTTGAAATAATAAACAAGATTGATGGATCCCCAGCCATACTGACCAAGAAAAAGAGAGAAAAAGTCCAAATAAACACAAACAAAAATTCAAAAGATCAAGTCACAACTGACCCTGAAGAAATACATAAGATGGACAGAGATTATTGGGTATACTTGCATGAAGACAAACTCGAAAACCTAAATAAAATGGGGGACTTTCTGACATCACACAACCCCCCAAGGTTGAAACAAGAAGAAATTGAGATCCTAAATAGACCAATAACAACCCAGAAAATTGACATTGCCAAAAGAAAACTACCTGGAAAATAAAAAAAAGGTCCTAGACCAGATGGCTTTCCAGTAGAATTCTACAAAACATACAAGGAAGAGCTGATTCCAATCCTATTGAAAGTATTCCAGGCAATCTAGAAAGACAGAACTCCTCCCAAATTATTTTATACAACTAACTTCACACTGATACAGAAACTAGGAAAGATTCAATAAAGAAAGAGAACTACAGGTCAATATCCTTTTGAACATAGATACAAAAATTCTCAACAAGATTCTAGCAAACTGGGTCCAGCAACATATCTCAAAAATCATCCACCATGACCAAATAGGTTTCACCCCCAGGATGTAAGGCTGGTTTAACATCTGCAAGACCATAAAGATAAGGATTAAATACATCAACTGATGTAAAAACAAGAATCATATGATTATATTATTAGCCATAGAGAAAGTTTTCCATAAAATCCAACTTCCCTTCTTGATAAAAACCCTTGCATATCTAGGAATAGATGGAACATACCTCAAAATAGTAAGAGCCATCTATGATAAACCCAGAAGCAACATACTGGTAAACAGACAGAAATTGGAAACATTTCCCCTGAAAACTGGAACAAGATAAGCATGCCCACTCTCACCCGTCCTGTTCAACATAGTGTTGGATGGCCTAGCTAGAGTAATTAGACAAGAGAAGGAAATAAAGTGTATCCAAACAGGAAAAGAGAAAGTTAGGTTATCCCTCTTTGTGAATGACATGATCCTATACCTTGAAAACCTAACAGAATCTGTCAAAAGACTCCTTGCTCTGATAAAAGAATTTGACAAAGTCTCAGGGTATAAAATAATCATGGAAAAGACAGTCACATTCCTATACATCTATAATAAACAGGCAGAAACCCAAATAAAAAGCACAATCCCATTTATAACAGTGACAAAGAGAGAGAAAGAAAGAAAGAAAGAAAGAAAGAAAGAAAGAAAGACCGGGTTGTAAGGCCAGGTGCAGTGGCTCAGCCTGTAATCCCTGCACCTTGGGAGGCCAAGGCAAGAGGATTGCCTGAGCCAGTGGGTTTGAGACCAGCCTGGGCAACTTGGTGAGACCTCGTTTCTACAATAAAAATAAATATAAATTAGCCAGGCATGGTAGCATGTGCCTGTAGTTCCAACTACTTGGAAGGTTGAGGTGGAAGGATTGCTGGAGCCCAGAAAGTTGATGATGGGGAGGCCATGAGTGTGCCTCTGCACTCTAACCTGGGAGATGGAGTGAGATTCCAACTTAAAAAAAAAAGAAAACTATAAAACTCTGCTCAAAGAAATCTAAGAACACACAAACAAATGGAAAAATATTCCATGCTCATTGATTGGAAGAATTAACATTGTTAAGATGTCTATCCTTCCAAAGGCAAGCTACAGATTCAACACAATACCCATTAAATTACCAACATCATTCTTTTCAGATCTGGAAATGATAATGCAGAAATTCATATGGAAGCATAAAAGACCATGAATAGCCAAAACAATACTTAGCAAAAGAAACAAAGTGGGGAGTATCACACTTCATGACTTCAAACTCTACTATAAAGCTACAATAATCAAAATAGGCATATAGACCAATGGAACAAAACCTCAATTTCTCAGCCAACTCGTCTTCAACAAAACCTCCACCAACAACCATAGGGAGAGGAGAATCTATTCAGTAAATGGTACTGGGAAAACTGGCTGACAACATGCAGAATAATGAAACAGGTTCCCTACCTATCACCTTACAAAAAAATAAACTCTAAATGATTCAAAGACCTAAATGTAAAACCTCAAACTATGAGAATCCTAGAATGAAAAGTAGGCAACACCTTTATGGAAATTGAAATAGGCAACCAGTTCCTGATCAAGTCTCCAAAAACAAACGTCATAAAAAATGAGACAGATAAGTGGGACCTCATCAAGCTGCAAAGCTTCTGTGAAGTAAAAGGATCCATTTAGAGAGTGGGGAGACAGCTCACAGAATGGGAAAAAATATTTTCAACTGTAAATCTGACAATGACCTTACAACCAGGATCTACAAGGAACTCACATGTGCTAAAAGGAAAAAAATAAAAAACTCTATTAAAAAATTGGCAAAAGATATGAATAGACACTTCTCAGATGAAGACACACAAGCAGCCAACAGATACATAAAACAATGCTCAGTTTCACTAGTCATGAAAGAAATTCAAATTAAAACCACACTGCAATGCCATCTAACTCTGGTAAGGATTGCCATCATCAATAACTCAAAAAACAACAGATGCTGGAGAGAATGCAGGGAAAAGAGAACACTTCTACAATGTTGGTGAGAGTATAAACTAGTACAACCTCTGTGGAAACAGTGTGGTGATTTCTAAAAGATCTAAAAATCGACCTTCCATATGACCCAGCAATCCCCCTTCTGGGAATATACCTGGAGGAACTAAAATTGCTCTATGAAAAAGATACCTGCACATGCATGTTTATTGCAGCATTATTCACAAAAGCAAAAACATGGAACCAACCCTGTTATCCATTGAAAGTGGACTGGATAAAGAAAGTGTGGTACATTTACACAATGGAATATTATGCAGTCATAAAGAAAAACAAAATTATAAACTTTGCAGCAAGCTTGATGGAATTAGAGTCTGTAATACTCAGTGATTTATCAAAAAAACAAAGATCTGAGTACCACATGTACTCTGTCATAAGTGGATCCCGATCATTTATCATAATACTATAAGAAAGGGATTGGCAGTAGTGGCACACTGCTAGGACGGGGGGCACATAACATCGATGTGGTAGCCACATTTTACCTGTATGATGACCACATATGTACCTACTTCTGAATTGTAACCCACATTTAAAATATATATATATATTTTTAAATTTATTTAAAATTTATATATATATAAATTTGAAGAAATTCAAGTGAATAGATCACGAACCATTCTAACTAATTTCATTGTGGCCTGTAGATAATACACCAATCTGTAGATACCATTAATCTGGCACAATAAAGCTTTGTGTCTCAGTTGCTTCAATGTCCAATCCAAATTGTTAGGCTTAATTCAACAAATATGTCTTAAGTTACTTTATGAACAGAAAATATTTTAAATGAAATATTGAGAGAGGGGAAAGCTAAGAGAAAAGCTAGGCAGACAGACAGGGTGGGTTCCCCGGTAACAATGTAGTGAAATTCTGGCAGACCTCTCAGACTGATACACTCCGGTTGGTAAACAAGCTCCCTACAAGCCTCTCAAGCTAGAGGTTAAGTACTCAATGCTGGGATAGGAAAATAACCAATCGGTTTGCTGCCAAGTGCCAACCAATCAGCTCACCATTAGGCCCCTAATGCCTGCCAATTGGTCCTTAGTTCTGACCAATCAGCACAGCTAGTTCTGACCAATCAGCTCACAGCTGGTGCTAGCCAATCGGCTCAGTCTTGGGGCTATATAGCCTCCAGGTTTCAGATCCAAATTGTCTGCCCCCTTGGGTTTCCTCCCACTGTGCGAGCTTTTCTGTATTGCCAATAAATTCTGTTTTCTCAACTTTCGACCTATGTCCCTTGTTCCTCCTGGACATGAGACAAGTGCCCCAACTTGAAAAGCTGCAGAAAATCATCAGAGCCAAAGAGCTGTGCATACTGGAAGCTGGCATGCCAGCCAATGGAGCTGGATGAACTGGGACAGCTATCCACAGAAGGCAAGTCTCAGAAGCTGAGATACTTCAGGGGGCTGTAACACTCTCAGGCCTTGGCTTGCCAGCCCATTAGTGTCAACACTCCCAGAGGTTAGGCTTAACAGCCCATCAGGCTGACACTGTCTGGGGATCAGTTAGCCAACCCATTGAGTGGACACCTTTGAAACCCAGGCTGACCTGAAAAGTCCATATGAGTTCTAGCACCCAATGTGGGGCTCAATGGAAGGGTGAGTTGAAGTGGACCTATCCCTTTACTTTCATTTCCAAGAATCCTTGTCCTCAAGTGTTTTTTTTTTTCTTTTCTTTCTCTAAAGAACAAATTACCGGGACTCTGCCAGCCAGTTAAAAGCAAATAGTGTGGCTGCTGGTCTACAATATGCAGAGGTCAGTCTTGCTGGAGAGGACTTGGTTAATCTGACATAATCCTTGGGTGTTGGGAATATTGGCCCTGTTTCAATCCAGTTTCCTTTCATGGAGGTCTAGCTGCTCCATGGAATTGGAAGAAGTTTGGGACTAATTGAGAACATTTTGCCAAGGCTATACCTTGGTGTTACCCAAGGTTCCTAGACTGACCCCAATTCCTGACAGTCTGATACGGTGTTGGCAGAAGACTTTCAGTCTTTCCTATCACACTTTTTTTTCTCATCAGGATTGCCATGGATACTGTCCCCACTTGGTGCTTGATGACGTGAATGTTTTTGTAGCTTAGGGAGTTGGTGTTACTAGACAGTGTTGATAGCTGGCTTGATCCTTTTTGAAAAACACCTCAGGTGTTGTTCCAAAAGCCAAAGGGCAAGATGATTTGGTTTCACTTTTCCATAATATTAGGGAGAAATATAACTGGCAAATATGAGAAACTGTTTTATGCAAGGAATTTCCTTTTGGAAGATGTCTTGTTGAGTTAGGTCTCTACATTTGGGGACTCTATGGGTAGGCAAATGTCAAGTGAATGTAGACTTCCCCTCTGAGGATAGTTTGTCAGCTCTGTGCTTAATAAGTTAGATACCTCACATGCTGGTTATGCAGACTTTATGTTGAAATGTCTGTGGGTTTAGGCTTTTTGGAAGATGTCAGGGACTGTATCGATGAACTGTACTGGTATTTTACATCTCCATATTTGTGGGCCTTGTTAGGAAAGTAAACTGAATGTTGTAACCTGGCTCAAACAATGGGTCTACTGGCCAGAGATTCACAGAAAGTCCCAGGCCAACTCTCCCTCTTTGTCAGAATCCTGCTCCTAAGCACAATGTTTGAAGACATAGTCTGATAAGGGGAAATGCAGGTTTGAAGAATCCATAGGCATAGTTGGCAACATGTAGAACAAGAATTAATGTATAGGTAAGTGTGACTATTCCTACTGATTGGGTCCCTATCACTATACTTGGGTGGAGGTCATGCTCGCATCGAATGGGGTACCATGAGTGGAGAAGGATAAGAAGGTGATGGGATGCTCTCCTTTCTTTGATCCTTATTCATGCACGTTGGTTGAAGGAGGGAAAACTTAGGGATGTCTTTCTTTCACCTCTCTCCCTCTCCAGTTAAGTAACAGGCCATCTGGCTATCTGCAGTGTGCACTCCTCAAGAGTGCATCCTGGGACATGGGACTCCTTTGATTCTCAGACTTTAAAAAGCATCTTAGATTCTTTTGTGCCCAAGTGTAATCAAATTATAAGTTGCAGGACAGAGAAATCTGGCCTCCAGAGGGAAGTATCAACTACAATACAATCTTATAGCTAGATAATTTCTGTAGCTGCCAGGGAAAATGGTCTAAGGTCCCATATGTACAGGCTTTTGTTTTGTGTTACAAGAAAATTCAGACCTTTGTCAACACTGTAGAATCAATTCAACTCTCCTAGTGGTCATCTCAAGAGACTGTCTCAATGAACCTGGGATGCCAACCCAAAAGGCACCACTGGGGAAGGAATCAGCTCATGAAGGCACTCCTGGTCCATCCTGCCCTCCCTATTCAGTTTCTCCTCATATGTCAATCCATTCTCACCCTAAAATCCCTTGTTCTAGAACTCGGCATTACTTATATCCCTACAAAAGACGTTTGGTGAGCATTGTCTTAGTAAGGTTCAGGTACCCTTTTCCATATAGGACTTGAAACAAATTAAGGAAGGCCTTGGAAGGTTCTCAGATGATCCTGACAAGTATATAGATACTTTCCAGAATTTAATGCAACTATTTGAGCTCTCCTGGGAGGTTATTATATTGTTCTTAGGCCAGACCCTAAATACTGCTGAGAAACAAGGAGCCCTGCATGCAGCAGAGAAGTTTGGAAATTAGCTTTGCATTTCATATAGTGCCAGAGAAGGGGTGGAGTCCTATTCTATAAACATGTCTGCAGTACCATTGGAAGACCCTAAATGGGACCCTGATAGCAACTTGAGAGAATGGAGGAGAAAACATTTCCTGGTGTGCGTACTGAAAAGCTTGAGGAAAACTAAAACTAAACCACTCAATTATTCCAAGTTATCCATGATAGACCAGGGAGTTGATGAGAATTCCTCAGCTCTTCTGGAAAGGCTTAGAGAGACTTAGGTTAAGCACACCTCCCTAGACCCTGAATCAGTCAAAGGACAACTAATCTTAAAAGACAAGTTCATTACCCAGGCAGTTCCAGATATCAGGAGGAAGCTGCAGAAGCAGGCCACAGGACCAGATAGTACTCTAGATAATCTCCTGAAAATGGACACCTCAATCTTTTATAACAGGGACCAGGAAGAGGTTCATGAAAAAAAGGAGAGACACAAGACAAAGGCAAGAGCTCTAGTAGGTGCCTTATAGGTGTATACACCCCAGAATTGCCAAGGTGTACCTGTTAACTGTTATGGATGCAACAAGTCAAGACATTAAAGTTCAAACATGGAAGGCTGCAGAATCAGAGGGACAAAGAGGCATCTCAATTGGCAGTCACCATTAGTGACCAAACTCCAAATGTTCATCAGTACACAAACCTGCTAAGGGAATGATGTCTGTTGACATAGGTACAATCTGTGGGGGCACTAGAAGCCTGGTTGACCCAAAGAAGCCTAAACCTCCTGGATCTTGTCCACCGTGCAAGCCAGAAAACCATCAGAAAGCAGATACACTCTCTTTTGAAGAGAGGAGAGAACATCTAGCTCAGGAATGATGCCCACTGAGGAGGTCTGGAAACCTGCTACGGTGCCTGGCATAGCTCACCATCCCTACAACAACCCCCAGGTGAATATTAGGGTACTTGTACCCAAATTGATTTCTTAATTAACACATGTGCCAGCCATTTGGTTCTGTTCATCCATGTTGGAATATATATATATCCTGAATTAAAGTTGCCAGTGGTTAATTCAAAGTGTAAAAGTAGAAGGCTATATAGAAAGATGAAAAGGAAGAAGTCAACAAACACAGGAAAGCAGGAAAGATGGAAAAAAAAAAGTGTGGAAGTGTGTTTTTGGTCAGGAAGGATGTAAAGGACAGAATGACTTTGTATAGGAAGGAATCTTATATGGTAAATTTTTGTCCTAAAATAAAGTGGATGATTATTTAAAGAACATAAAGTATAGGACAAAAGATAGAGGGTTCACACATGTTGAAAAATGGTGTGTCGTAGAATGATATATGGAGCTAAGGAGACTCAATCAGCTAGAAATTATTTTCTAACTTGGACATCAGAGACCGAGAACGCCTTTGACCAATAAAAACAAGCCTTAATTGCAGCACAGGCTCATAGTGTTCCCATAGGGAAGACATTTAACTTTTATGTGTCCAAAAGAAATGGCCCTGAAGTTCTAACCCAGACTCAGGGTCTGACCCAACAACCTGTAGGCTATTTAAGCAAGGAGCTTGATCTGGTGGCTAAAGGATAGCCAGCTTGCCTATGAGCAGTGGCAGCAGTAATGTTGTTGGTGCTAGAAGCTATTAAGCTAAAAATGGGGAAAAAATTAACTGTGTATACTCCATATAACATGGCAGGGCTGCTATCCTCTAAAGAGAGCCTTTGGCTAACTGATAACCACCTTCTTAAATATCAGGCCTTATTAGAAAGAGCTGCAATCCACTTAAAAACATGTTCTTCTCTGAACTCAGCCACCTTCCTCCCCAAGGATTGTGGGGAATGTGAACATAATTGTGAACAAGTGGTAGTACAAATCTACACAGCCAGAGAGGACTTAAAGGAAACCCCTTTAGAAAACCCAGACTGAATTATCTTTATGGATGGAAGTTCATTTATGGAGCAAGGGATCAGTAAGGCAGGGTACGCAGTAGTCACTTTCAATAACATCATTGAAAGTGTGCCTCCTAGCTTATGCAAAGCCAAAGAAACCATCAAGAGAGCAGGGAGACAGCCTACAGACTGGGAGAAAGTATTTGCCAACACCAGGTCTGACAAAGGCTTAACATCTGGGATCTACAAGGAACTCACATGTGCTGAAAAGAAAAAATTAAACAACTCCATTATAAAATGGGCAAAAGATAAGAACAGACACTTACACTTTACAAAGGAAGATATCTGAGCAGCCAACAGTCACATGAAGAAATGTTCAACCTCACTAATCATCAGGGAGATGCAAATCAAAACCACACTGAGATACCACCTAACTCCAGTCAGAATGGCAATTATCAACAACTCAAAAAATAACAGCTGCTGGCGAGGGTGTGGCGAAAAGGGAACACTTCTACACTGTTGGTGGAAGTGCAAACTAGTGCAACTTCTGTGGAAGGCAGTGTGGCGATTCCTAAAAGCTCTAAATATCAACCTCCCATATGACCCCTCAATCCCCCTATTGGGAATATATCCTGAAGAACTGAAATCACTCTATAAAAAATATACCTGCACACGTATGTTTACCGCAGCATTGTTCACAATAGCAAGAACCTGGAAGCAATCATGATGTCCATCAAAAGAGGACTGGTTTAAAAAAAGTGGTACATATACACGATGGAATACTACGCAGCCATAAAAAAGAACAAAATCATGAATTTCGCAGCAACCTGGATGGAACTGGAGTCTATAATACTGAGTGACCGCTCACAGAAACAAAGATTCGAGTATCACATGTTCTCACTCATATAATGGACCTTGAACATCCAACCTAATACTATAAGAAAATGACCGATGGTACTGGAAAACTATGGGGGGAGGAGGGAGATGGGATTAACAGTAGCAAATATCTGTCTGGGGACGGGGAAACACCTCTTATCAACAGGGTGCCTGAATGAAACGTAATTGTATACCTAACTCTTAACTGTACCCCACAAAACCATAATAAAAAATGTTAAAAAAAAAAAGAAAGTGTGCCTCTTTCCTCAAATATAAGTGCTCAGCTAGCCAAATTAGTTGCTCTTACAAGGGCCCTCAAGTTAAGTAGAGGGAAGTTGGTAAACATCTGTATTGACTCCAAGTATGCCTTTTTAGTCCTTCATGACCATGCTGCTATTTGGAAAGAAAGAAAGACATTTTCTTATAGCTAATGGATCCTCTAATAAATACTATCAGGAGATTGACAAACTATTGTCTTCAGTCTTCCTCCCTTGGGAAGTAGCAGTAATACTTTGTAAAGGTCATCAAAAGGGAACAGATAAAATAGCTAAAGGAAATAGACTAGCAGATTAAACAGCCAAGTTAATAGCAAGGAAAACCCAGATTTCTGATCCATCTGAGGCCCATCTGATTTGAGATGGCCCCTTGAAATAAATAAAACCCCAATATTCTCCCACAGAGATAGAATGGGCTACATCTCAGGACTACATTTTTCAGCCTCCAGGATGGGTGCAGTTGGAGGATGGCAAACGTCATCTGCCAACTTCCTGCCAATGGAAGGTTTTTAAAACCCTCCATCATACCTTTCACCTAGGAAGAGATAACACTTTCCAGCTAACCCAAAGCCTGTTTTCAGGTAAAATCTATGAGAAGCAGTCAAACAGGCTGTTAATGCTTGTGTGATTTGCCTTGCAAATAAACCCCTCAAAAGGCAAATTCTTCCCCCTAAAATGCAAAAAAAGGAAAATTGCTCAGGGGAGGACTGGCAGATAGACTTGATGCATATGCCAAAGGTAAGAGGCATTCAGTAGCTCCTAGTATGGGTAGGTACCTTCACTAACTGGGTAGAAGTATTTCTATGCCAGAATGAATTAATGAAAACATGGCTCAATGAAATAATCCCTTGCTTTGGATTACCTAAGTACCTCCATAGTGACAATGGCCCCTCATTCAAAGCAGTCATCACCTAGGGAGTCTCAAAGGCATTAGGTACACAATATAATCTTCATTGTGCTTGGAGACCACTCCCTTCAGGGAAAGTAGAAAAAATGAATGACATCGTCAAAAAGCATCTCAAAAAGCTGTCAAAGGAGACTCTTCTTCTGATTGCCCTACTACGTATTAGAAATACTCCATCAAAACTGGGGTTAAACTCCTTTGAAACGGTATATGGACAACCTTTCTTAACCATTGACTTTTTGCTAGACCAACAGACCATAGACTTTAAGTATGTTACTTCTTTGGCCTACTTTCAACAAGAATTAAGACAACTAACAGAAGCCCAACACTGGGAACTAGAGCCACCCCAGTTCAGTCCAGGAGACTTGGTACCAGGGAAGGCTCTTCCCTCTCTATCCACTTCTTTGAACCCAGATTGAGAAGGACACTGCACTGTTATTATTTCCACTCATTCAGAAGTAAAGATTACTGGAATAGACTCATGGATCCATCACTCTAGAGTGAAAGCTGACCCAGAAGAGCATACAGATTCAAACTAAAGATAACAAAAGATAAGTACCACCAATTAACTGCCTACAAATTTTCACCTTATAGTTCTACCTATACTGGCTGCCTTTGTTTTATCTTGATTTTCACCATTAAACATCTGTCAAGGACCCCTTCATCCTGAATGCCCATGGGATTGTTTTCTTCCCTAGAAGTTTCCCTCACAGGAATGAGCAAAAACCCTGTCCTTTTTTGTTACCTATTTTTGTATCATTAGTCCTAGCTTCCTATAAGAACCCCATTCACCATCCATTATGTAGGGGAAATGCTTCTGTTTCCAATCACACTTAGGACTATCCTGGGTGAGATGGCTTTCCTCCAAGTATTGTAATATAACTGTGTTCCACCAAAATAAAACATCACCCAGAGTCTGGGGACCATAGGCTCTAGTCTCTAATGGAGTCCCTACAAAAACTGGACAACATATAGTCATAATAAAAAAGCATTGGATAAACCAACAACCATGAATACATCAAATTTTCAGGATCTGATGACTTGCACTGACACCTGCTATCAAATCACCAGCCCCTTCTGCTACCAATGCTAGTATGATAGCACACTGGAATCATTATAGCCCAAGGTATATGTGAGTTTCCATATTAAGACATCCATCCAGGGGAATATTCTCTGTAAACTTTTCTGGAGCACAATCTGTTCCTATAACCCTAACCATCATGTCTGTAGAACCCGTATACACAATGACACAGTAGAAGTCCAAACAAGAACAGCTAGGGTTATCTAAAGAGGATTTCTCTTATGACTGTTCATGTGACCCTAATGAACCAAAGGAAGCTATGATCACTTGGGTTTTCTTCCCATTTGTAACCATTGGGGCAACTTTCTTAATCAGAACTGGGTATTACTTTTTATGTGGTCAGGGATTATATTTGGTTCTACCTTACAAATGGAAAAGGGCTTGCATAATAGGGACTGCTGTTTCTAAGGTGATGATCCTCAATAAAACTCAAGTGGCTTCTTCTGGGCAAATTCTGAATGTAGGATCTTTCCTGGAATAATCTCTATAGAGACAGCCAGTTTGTAGAGATTTTGGCCCTTTATCTAGCACTAACAGGCCTAGCTATAATATACATATAACTAGCCTAGGAGGATGTATCCTGGACCACCCAATCCTACAAAGACTTGAATTAGGACATTCTGTTGCCAGGGGTTTCCTTGGGTTTGTTGGGATACCCCTATTACAAAACTCTATATTAAATCTCACCCTCATGGTACAGCAAGGGTGGAAAGCTCTGGTGACTGCTATTGAGAATCAACAAACATCCATCATCAACTAGCTAGTTACTGTGGTCTTAACCATCGAGCTTTGGATATGCTCATGGCAGAAAGTGGAAGAACATGTGCATTATTAAATGAAACTTGTTTTGTCCCAGGTAGAGGACAACTTACAAGTTATAAAGAATAATATTAAAAATCATTGACTATGAGAACAGGCTGGTTCAGGACCCAGTACGTTACCATCTTTGTTATCCTCTCTAGGGATTTCCAGTATATGAACATGGGTTTTTCCCTTAATAGCACCTTTTGTTGTGTTGCTTGAGTTTGGTTCATATATAGTTAACCCCCTTGTAGCATTTGTTTTTTCTCTCCTAGAGGCCATCAAACTCCAAATGATGATGGAGATTGAACCTTGTATAAAAGCTTCTTTCTACCAAGGACCCTTAGTTCACCCTCTGGAGGATCCCTAGCTGCCATCACCCTACAATGCCCATGATCAGCAGGAAGTAGCCAGACTGATCATGATCCTTACTCCCTAAAGGCAGTTAGGGTTACTACTACAGAAGGAGGAATGAGATAGCTAAGGGAAAACTTGACAGACAGTGTGGGTCCCCTTGTAACAATGTAGTGAAACTCTGGCAGACCTCTTGGACTGATACACTTGTGTTGGTAAACAAGTTCCCTACAAACCTCTCAAGCTAGAGTTTAAATACGCAATGCTGGAATAGAAAAACAACCATCAGCTTGCTGCCAAGTGCTGACCAGTTAGCTCACCATTAGGCCCCTACCTTCTGCAAATTGGCCTTTACTACTGAGCAATCAGTACAGTTAGTGCCAATCAACTCACAGCTAGTGCTAGCCAATTAGCTCAGTCTTAGGGCTATATAAGCACCAGATTTCAGTTCCAAATCTGCAACCCCCTCAGGTACCCTCTCACGGTGGGAGCTTTTCTGTCTTCTCAATAAATCCTGGTTTCTCAACTTTCTGACTGTTCTTGTCTCTCATTCCTCCTGGGCATGAGACAAAAAACCCAACCTAAAGAACTGCAGAAGATCGTCAGTCAAAGAGCGATGCATCCTGGAGGATGGCTTGCCATCCAATGGAGCTGGCTGAAGTGGGAGAGCTGCCAGTAGAAGGGAAGACTCTGAAGCTGAGACGCCCCTGGGGGTGCAACACTCTCTGCCCATTGGAGTCAACCCCCTGGGACTAGGCTTGCCAATCCATCGAGCTGATACTCTCTGGGGCTCGGCTTACTGACTTATTGAGCTGGCACTCTTGAAGCACAGACTGACCTGGAAAACTTGTATCAATATGTCATACACATATGAATAAGATAAACCTTCTTAACTGAGAATTTGACAGTAGAATAAGATAATAAAATAAGAGCTGGGCTCAAATGTAATTATATGTCACACAAACTTCTTGTAAACATATCTATTGTAGATAAAAGTAAAATGAGAATTCTATATACTTAAGAAAATAAAATACCTTCATCTTTTCATTTAAATTTTACTTACAGCAATAATGTAATTGTATAGATAAGGCAAGTTCTATATAGGCTTATAATTAATAAGTAACTAATTGATTTATCTAATTTGACAATAAGGTCTTGTATAAATACCTTATCAAGTTGTCATAAGCTGGTTTCTACCTTTGAAAGATATCCACGTTCATCAATTAAACTATTTATGCAGTATTTGGTTTTATCCGTGGTTTTTACCAAGTGGTAATCATTTCTACAATATTGATATAGTGCTACACATTTGCTGACAGCATGTATATATAGTAACCTCAATATAAACTAAACTAATTTGTAAGAAATTCATATGATTCACCTGTACTATGAACATGTTTCAGAATAAATTGATTGTACAATGTCAAATATATTCAACTATTTTTTTAAGTTGTCAAGAAACTATCCAAGGAAAATTTATAAGAATTTGTACAAGTTACATAACATTTCTGTGTCTTAGTTTCTTTGTATGTAAACTTGTGATAAAAGTGCATTATGTTGTGAGGAGATAATTCATATATTTATGTTTATGTATGAATCATTTATATACATGTAATTCTTGGTATATAGTAAAAAATAAATGTTAGCTACTAGTGTAAAGAAGTTATTAGAACAAAGGTAGTGATGGTTATTATTTACTATAGAAATACAAAAGCCACAGAGAAAAGTTAGCCTAACTTGTTTAAGGTCACAGAACTAGTAAATTATAAAGTCAAGATTTGAACCCAAACTAACCGCTGAATTTGAACTCAAAATCATAAATAGTACTGCCATCTGCAGTGCATAATGTCTTCACTTTGCTTCAGACAGAATAATTTTGTTTTATTTTATATTTTGTTGTTTGCCATTGTGTTAGCAAATATTAATTAAGTACATGAACACTGGAGTTAGAATATTTAGATTTAAGCATTTAAGTTCTTGCTCTACCCTTTACAACATGTCCTTAGAAAAATATCCTGCCCAGTCAGTCATATATTCACTTACTCAGAGAATGTGTACATTGTATAAAATACATACTATGTGTCAGGCACTGTGGAAGACAGGATAATACAACACTCAGATACATATGCAGAAAAATTCTTGCTGCCCAGCTGCAAGGAGTGTGGTTAGATGTTAGTGCTTCCCAATAACTTCTTCAAGGTCTACCTCGACTTTCAAGTTGACAACATGCTTTTCTTGTGGTGAGCCTTGCTTATGACAGAGCAAGATGGTGGTTAAAAAAAAAACTTGCCATTTTCATTCTACACAAGACTCCTCTAATAAGCAATCTCTGTTTTGGAAACAACCATTGACCTAGCAGAGGCTTATATCATATCTTCATAATAGTCTGATAATTTCCTGTACCCAGTTTTATTCCCTCCACTTTTTTTGTCATGTGTGCTCTCTCTAGTAAACTTTTTGCACTCCCAACTTCATATCATTGTCTACTTTTCAGAGAAAAAAACCTACAACAGGCAGTGTTTTAGGTATCGGGAAAATAGAATATGTGTATTCTTCTCAATAAGCTGCTTACTGTGTGGTCTTAGACACACACACACAGTGCAAAAAAAAAAGTAAGAAAAATTAAAAGACAAAATGGATAGATTATTTTTGCTGACTTCTTATAGCATTTCATCACTAAATGGGTAAAGTCTTAAACTAACATTTATTGAGTGTTTACCATGTATTGAGAACTGTTTTAGCTCTATTACACATATGAAACCATTTAATCCTCAAAACATACTGTGTGAAAGAGATTATTATTATTACATTATTCTTATTTTATGAATGAACAAAGTAATACATGAGTTACATAAATTTACCAATAATATGTTCATTAAAAAAGTGAGGGCCGGGCTCGGTGGCTCAGCCTGTAATCCCGTGCTTTGGAAGGCTGAGGTGAGTGAATTGCCTGAGCCCTCGGGTTTGAGATCCACCTGGGCAACTTGGTGAGACCTCTTCTCTATAATAAAATAAAAAAAATTAGCTTGTTGTGGTAGCGTGCGCCTGCAGTTCCAACTACTTGGAAGGCTGAGGTGGAAGGATCGCTGGAGCCCAGCAGGTCAAGGATGTGGTGGCCGGGAGCGTGCCACTACACTCCAGTCTGGGCGACACAGTGGGACTCCAACTCAAAAAAAAAAAAAAAAAAAAAAAAGTGAGGAAGCCTAATTTTAAGCCCAGGTAGCCTGACTACAAAGCCTATGTTCCTAAATAAGTAGTAACCATGTTTTTATAGCTATTATTTTAGTAAAGAAGAAATGAGACTACTAGAGGTTGACTTGTGTTTCACTGAATAAATAATGAATAAATAATTTGTTGTTAACTTGTTATTATTGCCATTTTTATACATTTGATTTTTAAAGAAAACTTGGACCCAGATTGGTGTATTTATTTAAAGCAATAATCTTTCTTCCAATGTACTTAAATTGTGTTACCCTTTCCTAAGTTTTTATCTTATAAAATATTGTAATCTATCTTGTAAAATTTTATAAAATAAAATATGTATCAGTTTCATTTAGATTTTGAGACTGTATTCCAAGTTACACATATTTTCTAAAAGTTGCTCATAGACATGTGTTTCCCTTTTTATTTAACTTTTATTATAGAAAACAATCCTCAATCAGAAGGAAAAGCATTCCCAGAGAAATTAGGTCACAGTACTGAAAGGACAGACTGAGAGTGGGAAGCCATTTTTTACCTTGTTCTTAAACTCTGACACAATGATGAGAAAGTAGAAGCTATGCTTTTGGAGAAATGGACACTTTAGGTAAAATTAACTTTGCTGACTTTGTCTTTTCAGAAACAGACTTCCTGGTGCCAGGTATCAGTGGTATCTCATAGCGGCAATCAAGCTTGCCTAGAGTAAAGGGAATTTACAAGGCCTAAGACAGCATGCATTGGGCAAGTATTGTAAAAGTTATGAAACTTGTAATTACAAAAGTTATGACCGCTTAGAAGGAGAGCAGGTGGGGATTTGATCTTCCAGTAAATTGGGCGCTATCTACAAGGAAGTCAAGGATCACCTGAAGCTACCCACTGGGAATGCATAGGAGATAAGGGGACATGCTTATCCTCCATTAGCTCTAAGGAATGTCCTTCAGGAAGGTGCAGGAGCATTAGAATCCTTGTTGCGCCCTTCTCTAGGGGCTATGATAATATGGACAGACATTAATGGGTCTCTGTGTCACAGGTTCTCCAAGACATCCACAGGTGGTCAATAAGGAAGTCAAGTCAGTCCTGTATACCTGATTGCAACATCTCCAAGGGAAAGGATTTAAGCCAGGACTCGGGGGGCCTACAGGGCCACACTCACCTAGAGTGTAGGCTCACTCCCTGTCTGTTGGGGGGGGGGGCGAAGCTTTCTTAAATAAATCTTTTCATCTGTCACCTCTGTGTGCTGCAATTCTTTGCAATTACTTGGATCTCTGGGTTGCTAGCGCGCACCTATGGCACGCTGGCTCCATCGGTGCTGTGCCTCCCTGTGCCTCTCCCTCTCCATCCATCCACCCTCATCCTATCTGGACCCTAACAAGTACAATTTTTTCCACATATGTTTTTCAGTATCCCTAATTAAGATATTTTCAATGGTGAAGGACTTTCACAGCAGAATTTGTATTTTTTATCTATCATTATTTTTATTATGTTATTCTAAGACTTTAACTGAATTTACTTAGTGTAGAGATAGCATCACACTTTGGTTTTATTTTCTCCCTCTGAAGTGAGCAGGGGAATCTGACTGTGGAGTGTCTGCTATTCTGCCCAATTGACAGTAGTGAGACAATGTGTAGTTGTTGGAAGTATGTGTTATTTTCTTGTCTCTATTCCAGGGGTTAGAATTACATAAAACTTCATCATCTCTGATCATTAAAGGAGTCAGTGAATATATAGTTAAATAAAAATAAATATGTATTTTGTTTGAGTGAATATTTTTGGCAAAATAAGATTTTGTTCTGATTCTGTTGTCTTGAAC
Source organism: Carlito syrichta (assembly GCF_000164805.1). Taxonomy (NCBI): domain Eukaryota; kingdom Metazoa; phylum Chordata; class Mammalia; order Primates; family Tarsiidae; genus Carlito; species Carlito syrichta. The sequence continues at coordinate 350,387 of NW_007082943.1, forward strand.
ATTTGGAAAACTTTTTTAAAAATTATCTTAATTTACTAGATAATAATAAAGTTTATGGCAATTAAACATTTTGATACCAAATAATTTCTTAATATGGATTTTAAAACAATAGAGTTAAAGAATTCTTGCTCACATTGAGAAAAATTCTTATATGTAGATGTAGTAGACTACCATTTATGCATTTTAAGTGGAAGAAAATTGCAATTTTCTTTACTCCAAAGTATTCAATTAATCAATCTGGCACAATGTCTAAAGCTATGTAATTATAATATTAACACTAGATAGAGTCTTAAGGATGTTTCATTATTTTGTGATCTGGCTTAACTTAATGGCATACACGAATTTATTTAAAAAACAGCAATAACAACAAAACTTTTTTTCATTAATTTTCACACTAGGACAAAAATTTGAACTTAAGGGACTAGCCTAGGCTATGATGGTGCAATAGAGTTCAGAACAGCTTCTAGGAAGTAAAATGTCAAGATGAGATGCTCTGGAAAAGAAAATGAGTTTGGCCAAAAATGAATGGTTTATCTAATTACTTCAGATTGTTCTTGGCTCTTTCTTTTTGGTTGATTAACCTTTAAATCATGTGTATCACCCTCTTTGCTTCCTTATGTGGCAAACCTAGAGTTTGATGACCTGGGCCCCAATGTTACTGAATTTTCATTTGTCCAGATAATGTTTGGCATAAAATTGAGTAGATAAGTTCTACTGAGTTGAAAGGATTGAATACATTTGATTTGAACTGCAGATTTGTATCATATCAACTGAGCTTTACCAATCCAGCTGATATTCTGAAGTGTAATTTTTATGACTATGTATTTATTGGTTCAGAGAGTAATGTGATTATTTAAGTTTCTTCAAACCCCAATACTGAACTATTTCAGATCTATACTCCAAACACTTTATCTTATGGGTATGGGGATACCAAATTTTATTCAGATGCAATTCTTGCCTATATCTGAAAAAAAAATGCATTTATAGATTTTCTAGAGAGGCAGGCCAGGATATAATCATCTGTTTTCTTCCTAGCAAAACTATCATGGCAATATATTTTTACTGAAAGCCAATATAATACAAAGATGAACTTGGCATGGTTTTGTATTTCAAAGGACTACCGATGTTGTATAGACACAGATTTTAAATAATCAATTCATGAAATTTCTTCATTCCTTGCTAAGAAGTGTCTGAAAAGTACCTATAGAAACCTAGAAGAAACTTAGCTTATTCTTTAGTCTTTTTGCCTCAGCATAACCATTAGAAAGCATTCAGACTTTCTACTGCAGGACAAACATCAGCCTATCCTATCCCCTTTGGCAAATCTCCTTCAGATACAACATCAGGATAAACCAACCATTCATGGTTTAGCATAATAAGCTCTAGTAAACTTTTGATTCTTTGTCAAGGCCAAAGTCATAAGAGTTTGTGAGTTGCAAATGTCTGAGTTTGTGAATTGCAAATGTCTAACACGTCTTTTGCAGGAATCCTCCCCCCTAAGTTTAACCTAATCAGCCTTCTATGAACTATGTGACAAGATAATCCCCACCATGGGAGTGATCATGTGACTAACCCACACATCTGCCTGCTGTCCATCACCTGATATCATCAGTACCTGTGCTTGTCTGCCCCTTGTGATGACGTGGAAGCAGACCACCACCCAATCACCTTAATGATCTTCCCCGTCTAGGGGAATGGTTGAAAGGACTCAACCACAAGCAACCAGTGGCCATTGCCTTGCTAGACTCTGGTGTGGCCATGTGTTCTTTGAGTTATGACTGTCGCCATGCCTTCTGGCTTTGGTCCCCCTCCCTCAACTTGGGGAGGTGAATTTTCTCTCTTCCTTCTCTTTCTCTCTCTAATTTACTTTCAAATAAACTTTTCTTTCTTAACCTTTTTGTGTGTCATAATTCTTTGCATTTACTCGGATCTCTGGGTTCCCAGTGCAGCACCCCAAGCTTGCCAGCCCTGGTGGTGCTGTGTTCCTTGCTCCATCCATTTTCCCTCACTCTGTCCGGTATGCTAACAGTATCTTTAGATAAAGAAAATTACTTTCTAAAATATTATGTCCCAGTTGATAACGCATATCCAACTTTTGCCCTACCTTTACCTAGAAAAAATGAACACACACATCAACACAGATTTTTGAATATAATGGTTGTAATTTTCTAAACAACTTCTTTTTAAAAGTTTGCCTGTAAATGCGAAGGTAATGATAACTGGAGAACAAATTGTGTGGAGGGAGGGTATTCTTTCCCTTTATGTTTGTGTGGCTTTACTCTTGTTTGATAAGAACAACTTGAACAAATATAAAAGCTCATGAGAAGGACCTGATTAAAAGAAGTTAAATACATAAAATAAGGGATGACACTTGAAGAAGTGCAGATAAATTTACCTCAAAATGTGGCTCCTTGGTATAATGAGTACTTTGAATTAAAAACCCTTAAAAATCAACAAGCCTTAGAGAACACCACTATCTTCAGAAAGCCTGAATGAACCCATCAAGAAGAACATTTGCCTTTCCTTCCATTCACTATTATCTCATTATACATTACAGAAAAAAGAGGAAGAATGTTATTAGCCTTGGCCCAACCTTTTATCAAAATATTCAACTTCCAAGGAGAACTATTTGCAAGTCATTCTGTTTCCCCCATCCATCCATTCTTCCAATCATCTGCTGTCTCTCAGTAGAATTCCTCTTCTTCTCCCTCCCAAAATCTGTTTTACCCTAAGGCAAACCCCTATTCTTTTTAATTTTGAGATGGTATTTAAGTTTCTGTAATTCTTTGGGATATTAGGTAGTCACTTTGTGATTCTTCCAGTACTTATGGTTAAATAAAATTTGCATGACTTTTTTTCTATTAATGAATCTGCCTCACACCAACGATTTTTCAGTGAACCTTTGGGGGGGGGTAACAGCCATGGACCCCACACACTGTAGGTGGTGTGAGGTTCAAAGAGGGTAAAGGGAGATAAAAATCACAATCATAATTTTGACAAAGTTTGGAGAAAAATTTATCTCTATTTTAAAAGAAATGAAGAATAGGACAAATACAAATATAAGCAGATGAACTAATTTTGTACCAGTTAAAAATTTTATATTCTGTTTGCTTCCTTCATGTTTATATGTACATGAGAAGTTAAGGAAATCTGCTGAGAATGTTTAGAATGGGAGACTTGAGGGTTGTTTTATCATCTGCAACCCAGGAAAATAAAGTGATAGTGTTATTTATGCTGTGTTTGAGGGAAATATATACAGTTGAAAAAGGCAGAGCTCTATGGAGCTCCTAGTTTTGTTTCTGAAAACTTAAACTATAGGGAAAATAAAATAATAGATACCAATATTAAAATCATAACTTTTTAATTAGACATGAATACATTGCAGTTTATTTTTAAATTCAGATACTTACATTAGAAGATATTTTTAAAATATTGATGTTTAAAATATTTAAATATCGGTGTTTAAAATATGTCATGTTAATATACAACAAGTTTTTTTTTTAGGTTGAAAATCCCAGCAGCGAGCCTCCAAAATGTTAGGTTAAAAAAGTATCCCAGTGGGGTTTCCAAAACGTTAGGTCAGACCTGCTGGGGTTTTTGGTGTATGATCTGGTGTTCCAAAAGATGCAAAGAATTGTACAGAAGTTGGATTGGAAAATATAGTTTATTTAGAAAGTAAATTAGAGAGAGAAAGAGAGAGCGATTCACCTCCCCAAGGTAGGGGAGGGGGCCAAAACCAAGAAACATGGAATCCATAGTTCAAAAAGACCACATGGACACACCAGAGTTTAACAAAGCAATAGCAACTGGCTGATTGGAGTCAAATCCTTTTAAATTTTCCCTTTGAGGAGGGGAGGTTGTCAAGGTGATTGTGTGGTGGTCTGCTTCACCTCATCATGGAAGGGAAAAGTGATGGATGGCAGTCAGATGGGTGGGTTAGTCACATGATTGCTGCCATGGTGATGGGATGTGTCTGTGTCAGGAAGGGCTGGTTAGATTAACTTGTTTACAAAACAAGCTGGTGAGGGGGTTGTAAAGCAATTATCAATGGCTACCTCTAAGAAACCTGTCCTGTCCTTGGGAAGTGGATTAGAAGGTAAACTAAAGTGAACTGCTAGAAAAATATGACAAAGTTAAGCAATGTTAAATGGCTGCTCATTGGCTATATTGACTCCATGTTATGTCCTATCAGTTTTAATAGATCTATTTTCCAGAAAATGGATACAATATTTTACTTCAAGGGAATTTAAAATTGAAATTTTCAGATTGTCAAAATACATTTACCTCAGGCCTATTTAATGTACGGAATTGTGTCTTTGATGACAAAATAAAGCAAAAACGCAGAAACAGGCTAGGTGTGGTGGCTCATGACTATAATCCCAGCACTTTGGGAGGCCAAGGTGAGAGGATTGCCTGAGCCCACGGATTTGAGACCAGCCTGGGCAATGTGGCGAGACCTGATCTCTACAATAAATAAAGTTAGCCAGGCATGGTGGCGCACACCTGTAGTCCCAGCTACTTGGAAGGCTGAGGCAGAAGGTTTGCCGAAGCCCAGAAGTTTGAGGCTGTGGTAGCAGTGAGCATGCCACTGCACTCCAGTCTGGGTGACAGAGTGAGACTCCGACTCAAAAAAAAAAAAAAAGTGGAAACATTTAGCCAAAATATCGGGTAACTTGCTCAATATGTATAAACTGAGTGTCTAACACATTTTGCCATCCTGAGTTTATTCAGAAATGCTATTCATTTCTGTATTATTTGTTAAAATCAAAAGAGTAAGTAACTTGAGTTATTACTTACTTGAGCTGTTACGTTAAATAAACATTTGATTAATTTTTTTTTTTTTTGAGTTGGAGTCTCACTCTGTCGCCCAGACTGGAGTGCAGTGGCCGCTCCCGGCCACCACAGCCTCCACCTGCTGGGCTCTGGCGATCCTTCCGCCTCAGCCTTCCAAGAAGCCAGAATTATAGGCATGCACTACCATGCCCGGCTGATTTTTTGATTTATTATAGAGATGAGGTCTCACTGCCCAGGCGGGTCTCGAACCCGCGGGCTCAGGCAATCCGCTCACCTCAGCCTCCCAAAGGCACGGGATTACAGGCTGAGCTACCGAGCCCGGCTTGATTAATGTTTTTATATATAATATAAAAAGAGTCAGAAGCTTAGATTGCCTTTCAGTTAACTACAGGAAAAAACAACTATACAATGAAAACACTATACAAAAATATATTCTATTCTTGAAGATAAAGGTAATATAATATAATATATTTTATGACTAATGTATGTATATTATAATGATTGTTATTTTTTTCTTTACACTTTCCTCAACCTTCCAACTCTACTGGCATATTTCCCCAAACAATTGTCTTCTGGAAAAGTTCTGAATGGATTTACCTATATCATTATATCATTATATTTGTAAATATATGTTTTGAAAATATGAATTAACTATTTATATCTGCAGAAGCAAAAGTAATGTTTCATGAGTAATTAGAATACACTACCAGAGTGGCAAAGTAAGGACTCAAAGTAAGAAATCTGGTTCTCCACAAAAGCAGTGAAATAAAAAACGGTCAACATTCATTATTTCAGAACCTTGGAAATTTTTTAAAAAGCAGTTGAATCTCAGTAAGATAAGTGAGCTTTGTGGGATTTTATTCCTATTCCTATTGTCTATGTTTCATCTCCATGGCAGCCTTGAAAATCAGCAGCATCACAATTGTGGTAGTTGTGAAAAATGATAGCCTAGCAGACATTAGAGGAGGAAAAATTGATTTGCAGCTCACCAAAAGTCATCTTCATTATTTTTTTATGGCCCAATCCAATAAATTGGCTGTTACTCTGGTGGCCAATCAAGACAAGAGGCAGAAACTAGGAAAAATATGTCTTTAATCTGATATAATGGAATCAGGGAGCCAGTCAGTGCATTCACTCAAAAAAAACTCACTTGCTGATGGTACAACTTACTCAGAATTTATACTCCATAGCCCCTCACCCACCCTTAAGACTAAATTGACAAAAGTATGACTCATAATACTCCTAATTCCTTCACCAATTCAAGATTGAATTAACAAGGCCTATGAACAGTTTTGGTATGACTCAAGATCTAATCACGCTAATAATTCTTTAAGGTTGGGATGGGAAGTTACAACAATCAAGGAAGCTACCTATGTATATTCAGATAAACAACTTCAAATCAGACATGAGATATATAAGAAACCTCCATTGCCAGAGCCTTGGCCTGTAACAATTTCACTTATCTATAGACTGCAAGAAAACTTCCATTCTCAAAGTTCAATAGTAAAAAAACTAAAAATAAAAATAAACCAATAAAAAATGGGCAATTTAAAAAAATATTGAAAAATGAAATATCAGTAAACATTTATCAAAATAGGACATACACACAGCTAACAGGTATATAAAAGTGCACAAAATCACTGGCAACCAGAGAAATGCAAATTAAAGCCACTGCAAAATATTACCTCACATTTGTTAGAATGGTTATTGTTAAAAAAGACAAAGGACAACAAGTGTTGGAGAGAATGTGTAGAAAAGAAAACCCTTGATCACTATTGCTAGAAAGGTAAATTAGCACACTCTAATGGAAAACAGTATGGATGCTCCTGGAAAAAAATAAAAATAAAACTACCATATGATTCAGCAACTTTACGACTAGGTATATATACAAAAGATATGAATCAGTATGTTGAAGAGACATTTGCACTCTTATGTTCATTGCAGAATTAACCACAAAGACCAATATATGGAATCAAGCTAAGTGTTCATCATTCTGATGAATGGATAAATAAAACATAGTACATACACATACACATATACTGGAATACCATCAAACATTTAAAAATAAGGAAATTCTATCATTTGAGACAATATGGATAACCCTAGAGAACACTATGCTAAATGAAAAAAGTCAGACACAGGAAAAAAAAAACCTGTATGTGGAATCCAAAAATGTAGAAATGGTGGGGTATGGTGGTTTATGCCTGTAAACTAATATTTTGGGAGACTGAGATGGGGGAATCATTTGAACCCAGGAATTCAAGACAAACCTGGGCAGCATAACAAAACTTCATTTTTACAAAAAATAAAAAAATAAAAGTTAACTGGGGTTGGTGGTGCATGCCTGTAGTTCCAGCTACACTGGAGATTGAGGTGAAAAGATTGCCGGATCTCAGGAGTTCTAGGCTGCGGTGAGTCACGGACTCCAGTCTGAGTGACAGAGTGAGACTCTGTCTCCAAAAAATAATAATAATAATAATTAATAATAATAATAATAGAACTCATAGAAACAGAGAGCAGAATGGTGGCTGTTAGAGACTTGGGAGAGGAAAGGGGAAATGGGTAGATGCTGGCCAAAAAGTTCAAAGTTTCAGTTTGACAAGTGGAATAATTTCTGGAGATCTATTGTATGCCATAAAACGAAAGATTATTTAGTAAGAAGTCATGAAGTACTGAAACGTACTGCAACATAAATGAACCTTGAAAATATTATGTTAGGCCTGGTGTGGTGGTGCAAGCCTGTAATCCCAGCACTTTGAGAGGCCAAGGCAAGAGGATTACCTGAGGCCATGGGTTCGAGACCAGCCTGGACAACATGGTGAGACCTCATCTCTACAATAAATCAAAAAGTCAGCAGGGCTGGTAGCCCACACCTGTAGTTCTGGCTACTTAGAAGGCTGAGGTGGAAGGATCACCTGAATCCAGTAGGTTGACACTGAGGTGGTAGTGGATGTGCCGCTGTACTCACCAGGGTGATAGAGTGAGAATCCAACTCAACAAAACCAACCAAACAAACAAACAAATAAAAAGAAAATATTAAGTGAAATAAGCCAGACATAAAAGATCACATATTATATAATACCATTTACTGGAAATGTCCAGAGTAGGCAAATCCATAGAGACAAAAAATATTTAATATTCTGTTACTTGCATCCTTTAGCACTGCTACATTGTTTAGTGTTACTTATAGTATCCCTAAACAACTGAAACACATAACATAGTTCTACTGTAACAAGTGCTCTCCAAGTCACATGTTTTAAAACATTGAAATAAATTTCAGATACTAGAAACACACAGAATACCATAGAAAGTTTAATTATGGTATTTTTTAGAAGCAAGCGAAAGCCTACTAGTATGTCTTTTGGGGCTAGAATCATTTTTTTTGTGTCGTTCATTGAAAGACTAAGGGCCTAGTTTGTTCATATTAAACCTTTAAGACAAGCATGTATGCATTGCAGTAATTTGTGCTGTTTCTTAAATATGTAGTTTCCTCACTGCTAATTACATTGTATAATTGTATTTGTTGACCTCTTTTGTTTGGGTAGGGCCATGTGACTATATTTTGCCAATAATTAGGAATGAATGCCATGTTTATCACTTCTGATCTAACATATTTAATTGCCAGTTCAGGATTCTTTAAGGTCCTCGTTTCCCTTTGCTATGATGACTGCCAATATTAAAGATAATATTATCTCTATTGCCCTGTGTCCCAAAGTGAAGATGACACAATACATAAATATTTAGCAGCTGGTCAGCTTTGAATAAATAGCAAGAGTGAGAAATAAACCATCTTGTTTTAAGGCAATGAGATTTAGGCTTCACTTGCTACTACAGAAAAATCCATCTCATGTTTATGGTACCTGCTAATTCTACCTGAAGTAACAGAATATTTAACAACCTCCATAAAGAATCTTATGTCTTTACTTTTAATGAATTTGAGGGGGAGGTCTATTTTGGTATTCTAATTAGATGATCATTTTGGGAAGATATGTTAAAATTTCTCCATTTGTAAAACTATCATAAACAAGTGAGTATTCTGGATCATCCATCTCATTAAGATGCTGTCAATTATCTAAAATAGGCTGTCTTACAATGAGTCCACATTCCAAGTTGTGTCTCTTAAAAAAATTGCATGAAAAATAAATAATCTCTGCTATTTATCATCATCTTGGGAACACTCATCTTTTAATATTGAAGAACTTTACTTGCAACTTTAATATAAAGAAATCCAGTGGGTAGGAGCAAAAAGTATGTATATTTATTTTTTTAGCATTCAAAAGTACAAGGTTACACCTTAGATCTGTTCCTAATGATAGAATCACACATTTTTTGAAAGAGAATAATGCCCTGTGTAGCATAATGAAAATGTTGAATTCTCTGAAGGATAATCACTTTTAGATCACTTATAAAGTGTAAAATAAAAAATTAATAGAAACCTGGAAATTAACAGATATCTTTTTTAAAAAATGAAATAATAAAATTAGAGGGTTTAGCATAGATTAAACACAAAAAAATTGTGAAATTTTCTTAGTTTCATCATTTTAAACCATTTTTATTGAGAAATATGAGGGAGTATCCCCCAAACTGGAATTTATTTATTAAAAAATAGCATATTTATTCTTGTATGTTTAAACTTCAATCATCTTCGAAGTACTCTACGTTTGATGCAATATATCTATCCAGATGCTTTTTCCACTGCTCAAAACGGTCTTTTTTTGTTGTTTTTGAGTCGGAGTCTCACTCTGTTGCCCAGGCTGGAGTGCAGTGGCAACGCTCATGGCCTCGACCTGCTGGGCTCAGACAATCTTTCCTTGTCAGCCTTCCATGTAGCTGGAACCACAGGCACACACTACTACGCCCAGTTTATTTTTTGATTTATTGTAGAGACGAGGTCCCACCAAGTTGCCCAGGCTGGTTTCAAACCCCTGAGCTCAGGCAATTCTCTCACCTGGGCCTCCCAAATTGCTGGGATTACAGGTTTGAGCCACCGCGCCCGGCTCAAAAGTTTTTGAATTCATCAATTTTGATGCCTTTTAGTGGCTCTGCTGTTTTTTGTTTCACCTCTTTCCACATTGGCAAAATGTTTCACTTTAAGAACTTTTTTCTTTCCTCCTCCTCCTCTCCCCCGGCTTCCCTACCCCCCCCCCGCCTCTTTCTTTCTTCTTTTTGTTTTTTTTTGGAGTTGTAGTCCCACTCTGTCTCCCAGACTAGAGTGCAGTGGCACACTCACAGCCACTGCAGCCTCAACCTGCCGGGCTCAGGCGATCCTTCTGCCTCAGCCTTCCAAGTAGCTGGAACTACAGGCACACGCCACCATGTCCAGCTAATTTTTTTTTTGTAGAGTCAAGGTCTCGCCAAGTTGCCCAGGCTGGTCTCGAACTGTTGGGTTCAGGCAGTCCCCTCGCCTCTGCTTCCCAACATGCTGAGATTACAGTCTTGAGCCACTGTGCCCAGACTGGACTTTTTTCAATCAGGAAAACAAACCAAAAAAAAAGTTGCTCTGGGCAAGATTGGGTGAATAAGGAGGATGGTGCACGGGGTCATGCCATTTTAGATTAAAAACTGCTGAACACTCAGCATAGTGTGGGCAGGTGCATTGTCATGGTGGAAGAACCAGTCACCTGTCACAACTCAGGACGTTTCTTCTGCAAATTGTGACACAACCTTCGCAAAACTTCCAGATAAAAACTTTGATTGACAGTTTGAGTGTACTACAAGGGGCCCATCCTCCCCTCCCCAAAAAGGAGATAATTCCAGTTTATTTTGAGTTCCCCCTCGTATAACATGCATGCAGAAAAATGCATAAAATATAAGGGTACATCATAATAAATAATTATAAAAAAATTAATTACTTAGATCAATAACTCAAACACTTTAACCAGTACTTCAGGAGGGTTCTCATGGATTCATATCCTTGGAAAAATTTGATATTGTCAGAAATTTGTGGTTTCCCAATTTGATGAGAATAAAAATATCTTACTGTGGTTTTAATGTGTGTTTCCTGATCACATGTTAGGTTGAGAACATTATAATATGTTTAAGTATATCTGATATCATCTGGTAGTCTACTTTTATAGAACATTTTTTCAAATCTATTTCTGTTTTCTATACTTTTCTGTTTTTTTAAAATTCTAGAATGATTCTTTTGTTGTTTATATATGAGATGCAAACTCTCATTTTATGACTTATTTTAATTACTGATTTTTCCTCTATGTTTTGGTTTGATAAACAAAACATCAATTTAAGTATAATAAAATTATTCAATATTTTTCTTCATGGTTAATATTTTTTAGTTCTTAAATTTTTTTCCAAGGTCAACATTATAAATATTTTTTTGGTATCATACTCTAAATCTTTATGGCTTTGTTATTTGCATTTAGATCTGTAATATCACAGGATTTGAATTTGTGTGCAATGTCAATAAGAATTTCAATGTTTAAAATATCATTACCCAATTATCACAGAAGTATTTGTTGGAAAAAAAATTTACTATTTTTCAGTGCCACTAATCCGGTGTGTGTGTGTGTGTGTGTGTGTGTGTGTGTGTGTGTACACATGACTTTCTGTGGTTCTCTCCTACAGATTATTTTTTATAGGTCAGTTTATCTATTACATTGCCAATATTGTCCTTTCTAGTTATATTCAGAGTATTTGATTTGCATGCCGTCTCAACTTATCGTTTCTGAAGAATGTCTTAGCAATTCTTTTTCCTTAGCAGATATATCTACATTTTTAAATCAGCTTGTTAAGTTCTCCATCTTTTTTTCCTTCAGCCTCATAAGAATATCTAGTAAATTTTATATTTTAATTAGTACAGAGATTAACATGGGGTAAAATTATATCTTGATATTTGATTCTTCAAAAATGTAAAACATAATTTTGTAACCTAATTATTTTTCTTTTATATTTCCCAACAATAATATGGTAATATTGATAAAACCTTACCCACTTTTGTGAGGCTAACTTCTAAATAATTGATACTTTTGATGCTATTGTATGTGGTATCACAAGAATAAAACATTAAAAAAATAGTTTTAGATTCACAGCAATACTGAAAGGAAAGAACAGAGATGCCTATATACTCCCTGCCCCCATGCATACATATTCTCCACTATCAACATGTTCCACCAGAGTGATAAATTTGTTATAAATGATGAATCTACATTAACACATAATTATTAAAGTCCACAGTTTACATTAGTGTTCACTCTTGGTATTATGCATTCTATGGGTTTGGACAAATGAATAATGACATGTAGCCACAATTATAGTACTGTACTGTATAGATTCACTTCCCTAAGAATCTTCTGTGTTCACTCCATCTGTTTATCCCTTCCTCCCCTAATCACTGGCAACCTTTAATATATTTACTATCTTCATAGTTTTATTTTATTCAAAATGTCAAATAATTAGAATTTTACATGACACAGAATTTTACAAGATTGGCTTCCTCCACTTAGTCATGTGCATTTAAGTTTCCTTCATGTTGTTTTTATGGCTTGATGACTCATTAATTTTAGCACTGAGTAATATTCCATTGTTTGGATAGACCATAGTTTATTAATTTAATTCATCTAGTACAGAAAAATTTGTTGCTTCCAAATTTTGCCAAATATGAGTAAAGTTTCTATAAGCACTCATGTGCAGTTTTTTGTGTATACATCACTTTTAACTACCAAAGAGTATCATATGGTAAGATAATGATTAGTTTTGTATGAAACTGCCAAATCGTCTTCAAAAATGACTATACCAGTTTGCATTCCCACCTACTAGCAATGAATGAGAGTTGCTGTTGCTTCACAGTCTCACCAGCATTTGTTGTCACTATTTCATATTTTGGCCATCTTAATTGGTGTATGGTAATTATATGGTATTTTTAAATGCTATTTTTTGTTAGAAATAAGGATTTATTAATTTTATTCGATGTTAATAAATGTTATTGTAAACATTATTAATTTTCCTTTTATATTGAAAGATTTTGTTAAATTATTTTAATAATTCATGTATTATAATCTTATGTTCATGATAGTATATATATACATATATACACATAATATTTCATCTTTAATTATTTGCAAATAATACTTTTTAAAAAAACCTTATACAATTTATTTCTTAATCTGTCAGCACTGGGTATATCTTAGTACAACATTGAATAGAAATAGCGATAAGAATCTTATTCTTGTTCTTGATATTAACTAGACATTTGTTTGTATTTCAATATTAAATACAAGAAGACTTTTAAATGTTCATGGAAAATGGAACTAAAAGATAAAAACAAAACCATAAACTTTATTTTTCAATTAAACTCCATCAAGGTCAAGACACTTCTGTAAGTAATGATACCAATAATTAACTCTATCCCTAAAGAATTGAGAATCCTAAAAATTTAACCAGGTCAGTACTGTCTTTTTATATGTTATTAATTGAAAAAAAAAGTCTGTCTTCTAAAAAGTTTTTGAGATTAAGAAACAAAAAGAAGTCCGAAGGAAACAAATCAGGACTCTGAGTCTGATATCTAATTATTACCCATTGAAAATCTTACAATATTGCCTTTGTTTGGTAAAAGAAATGAGAAGGAGAGTTGTCATAGTGAAGAAGGACTCACTATGTTTCCAGATTCACAAAATGTCCCATATAAGGTACAGGTAATTGCTTTCTACTGTAGATTTATGTAACCGTTCTTTTTCAATTTCAGGTAATTTCTCTGTAATAATTAATTGCTGAGAGTTTTTCTCATCAGTGGATGCTGGATTCTTTCAAATGCATCTTTTAAATTAATGAATATGATTATATAACTTTTTTCAGTTTCTTCATGTTGCAGACAATATAGATAGTTTTTCAAAAATTAAACCAGTCTTTCATAACTTAGATTTTATATATTTTTGTATTTGGTTTTATAATATTTTGTTAAATATTTTTATTTTTAAGTTTATGAGAGATATTGGTCTGTAGTTTTTAGGGTTATTTTTGTATTTTCTTTGTCTGGTTTGGATATCAGTGTTATACTCTCTTCATATAATGTTTTAGGATGTTTTTCTTCCTTTTCTATTCTCTGAGAGAGATGATATAAAACTGGTGTTGTTTTTTCTTCCAATATTTGGTTAAAATATCCAATAAAATTATTGGCATATGGAGTTTTGTTTCCAACAGACTTTTATTTAGGAAATCAGTTTCTTTAATTGTTATTGGCTCATTCAGATTGTCCAATTCATATTGGTTGTGTTTTAGCAGATTCTGATTTTTGGAGCTTTGGTTCTTTTATTCTAAGTTGTCAAATTAAGGTTAAAGTTGTTTGGAGAAATGCCTTATTATTTTTTGAATGGCTGCAGGATATGTAGTAATTTATCTTGTTTCATTTCTGATATTTATAATGTGTATCTATTGTAGGTTTACTTTGTTATTCATGCCTAATGCTTAACAATTTCATTGAGTTTTGGAAAAAAACCAATTTAAAAATTTTTTTACTTTACCTACTACTTTCCTATTTAAATTTCTTCGATTCCTATTATTAATATTATTATTTCCCCTTCTGCTTGCTTTAGGTTTATTTTGCTTCCTAGTTTTTTTGTTTTTGTTTTTGTTTTTTTTGAGATAGAGCTATTTATTTAGGACATTTCCTCACTTTTGAAGTAAGAATTCAGTAAAATTTTACTTTCAGTGCTGTTTTAGGTGTATCCTGCACATTTTAATATATTTTATTTAATTCTGAATATTTTAATTTGTTTTGGAATTTATTTTTATTGATTTCAAATTTGATTCATTATGATTAGAGAATTAATTCTATGTAATTTTAAAATTAGTTTGTTTCATGTCCTCTAAGTGAATATTTTATAAAATTTGGGAAAAGTATTTATTCTGCTGTCGATTGTTGAAGAGTCAATAAGCAATATTTCGATTAGGTTTGCTGGTTGATCATGTTGTTTACTTTCTTTTTATTGTTGCTGATTATCTGTTTTTTAATGGGTTATTGATGAGTGACTACTAAACTCCCCGATTATGAAAGTAGATTTGTCAATTTTTGAATGAGTTCTATCAGTTTTTACTTCATGTATTCTGAAGCTTTGATGTCTTGTATATACATATTTATGATTATTATGTTTTACTTAAATAGTGATCTTTTTTCATCATTCATTATCCCTCTTTGTCTCAAACTATATCTTTTGCTTTAAAATCTACTTTATCAGACATAATTATAGCCACTCCTATTTTTTAAAATTAATGTTTGTGTGATACATGTATTTTCTTATTTGTTAACTTTCAAAATATCTATGTCATTAAATTGGAATTCAGTTATTTTTGTAAGCAGCAAAATTTAATTTATACTATTTTATTTCTTCAATCTGTATTTGTTGAATGGCATATTCAGATTATTTTATTTAATTAATGGCATATTTGTACTTGTCACTGTATTATTTGTTTTCTTTTTGTTTTCATTCCTCTCTTTCTCTTTTTTCCACTTCCTGTGGGGTACTTGAACAACTTGTTTTAGAATTTTATCTTAACTTATTTATAATATTTTAGTTTACATTTTTATAAAATTTCCATGTTGCTTTGTGTATTAAAATGTACATACATAACTAATAGTGTACTATTGGTACTAACATTTTACTACTTCATGTAACATGTGAAAATTTTAATTTCACTACATTTTTAACTTCCCAACTTATAAAAACAATTTTATTGGGTGTCAGGGGGTATTTTATTTTTTCTATATAAAATGATTTATGAAATTTTGAGGAAAATAATAAGATATTATATGCATCGATATTTTTGTTTATTATAGTTATTTTTTTCCTTCCTGGTGCTCCACAATGTTTTCTTTTGGCAAGACTTCATTAAAAATATTCAAGGTAAAGTTTGCTAGAAATATATTCTTTAGTTTCTCTTTATCCAAACATATCTTGATTTCCTTCTCATTATTGTAGGCAAGTGAAAGTTCACCCTTTTGATGGCCACTGAATATAAAAGTGTATGTTAACCGTTCTTTTCTTTCACCAGTTTAAAAATGTTTTGTCACATCTTTTTGCTCTTTCTGATTCTGGTAAGAAATCTGCTGTCATTTAAAAGGTATTTCCACATAAGTAGCACATCTTTTCTCTCTGGATTCTTTGAAGACATATGTACTTTTTATTCTTAATTTTCAGAAGTTAAGTTATGGTGAGTCATCACACTTCTCTTTTATCCTGTTTGATTCTTACATCAGTGAGCTTGTTTCTTTCACCATATTTTGTAAATGTTCTGGCCATTATTTCTTAAAATACTCTTTCAACTTTAATTTCTATCTCCTCTCTTTTTAGGACTTTAATAATATGTATATTAGATATTTTGCTATCTTTTTTTTATCAGGTCCATGAGCATCTGTTTGTTTTGTTTTGTTTTTTGTTTTTCCTTTTTTAGTCTAATTTTCCTCTTTAGTTTAGATTGAGTGATTGATGTCGATGACTGCTTAAGGTAAAAGATTATATCCTCTGCCATCTTTAGTCTACTACAGAACTCATCCAGCTATATTTTTTACTGTTTTATTTTTCATTTATGCACTTGTTATTTGATGTACTTTTACAATTCACAATTTTTTGCTGAGATTTTTTATTTTATTTTGTTTTAAAAGCATTCAAAATTGGTTGTTTCAGAATTTATACCACTCAATGCTTAAATATAGTTAAATGCTTACAAACCTGCCTGGTATGTAATAGGCACTCACTAGGAACTTTAAAATGCTTTTCAGATAATGCCAACATCTGATACATTTCATTGTTGAAAACAGTTGATCGACTTTTCTCATTCAAGTTGTAGTTTTCTTTTTTGATAATAAGTGATTTTCTATTGTATCCTGGATATTCTGTCCATTGTGTTAGGGAATTCTGGGTTCCTTATTATTATTATTATAATTACTATTCGTTCCATTTAAATATTTTTGCTTTGCCAGGATGTCACCTTGTTTAGGCTTAAAAGGAAGGGCTTTGCCAACTTTTACGTGTGGTTCTAATGGCAATTTAACTTTCATAGACATTGTGATGTTATTTTTATTTGCATGATTTATCTAGTGCTGCTTATACTCTTACTGTTCTCTGCTGGTGCTGCCTGAAGGTGGAAAACAGATGGTTTTACTAGGTCGGGCCACCAGGTATTTCTCAGTGAAGGAAAAATGTGTTAGGATGCCCCTACTAATGCCTCCTGATTGCTCTAGTGTCTCTAGGCAAAGAAAGAAAGTCTTGGGATTATGAGATCAGAGAGATCTCCCAGGCTTTGACACTTACTTTTCTTTTTCCACTTCAGTGTCCCTGAATAAGGGAGGTATTTTGTAAGTCTTGTACTTACTGTAGCTAGTTCCCTCTTGCATGATATCTCCCAGCTCAGAAAGGGAGTCTCAGGACTGAATAGAGAGCTATTCACTGTGACTGATTTCCTCTTACTGATTCAGATTCTCTTCCCTGGCATCTCTAGATAGGAAATGAAGGTCTCTGACTGCAAGATAAAATGGGTTTCTTGATCCAGGTCACTTTTAAAATGACTAAGTTCATCTTTGTTTGTTTTTTACATTGAACACAGTATTTCAAAGTTTCTGGTTTGATGAGTCCAAAGGCTTTTCTGTTCAAGACACTTGCCATGACTGGGTCCCTCCTAAAGTCCTGCCTGACTTCCTCATTATCATTTGCAGAAAAGGGGGTTCTCAGGTTTGGCTGAAAAGTTTTAAAAATCTAAGTCCATCAATTTATGAATGTGACAATTTATTTAGCTAAATAATTGCAATGAATTTCTAGGTTATTCTAAATTATTTGAGTTTAGAGTCCTTGCTAATATTATTTTCAGACTATGGCATTTCACAAAATTGCACATATAAAGATATGATAAATTCCTAGGATTGTATCAAATTACCCTTCATAATTTTTACAAAATAATAAATAGATAATTTGATTTTTAAAATATTAACAATATATGTAGAAAACACATTTGAAAATATTGAACACACATCCTTTTTTTTATTATAAAGATGTGGGGTGCAATTCGGGGTTAGGTATACAAATGTTGATTGTGCAGGTACCTTTGTTGATGGGCGATACACCTCCCTCCCCTACCAGTTTTCCTTAACTGCCAATCACACCCCCCCTCTCCTGACAGTTTCCCACTACTGCCAATCCCTTTCTTATAGTATCATAATAGTTGTTCAAGGTCTGCTTATGAGTGAAAACACATGGCACTCTGTTTTTTGTTTCTGTGATAGATCACTGAGTATGATTGACTCTAACTCCATCCAAGTTGCTGCGAAGTTCATATGTTTGTCTTTCTTTATGGCTGCATAATGTTTCATTGTGCATATGTACCACATTTTTTTATCCAGTCCAGCTTCAATGGGCAACATGGTCAGTTCCATGTTTTTGCTATTGTGAGTAGAGCTGCAACAAATATACATGTGCAGTATCTTTTTGTAGAATGATTTGAGTTCCTCCGGGTATATTCCCAATAGGGGAAGTGCTGGGTCATATGGAAGGTCAATTTCTAGTTCTTTAGAAATCAAAACACTGTCTTCCAGAGAGGTTGCACTAGTTTGCATTCCCACCAGCAGTGTAGAAGCGTTTCTTTTTCTCTGCATACTCGCCAGCATCTGTTGTTGTTTAATACCAATGGCCATTTTTACTGGGGTTATGTGGTATCTCAATGTGATTTTGATTTGCATTTCTCTGATGAGTGAGGCTGAGCACTTTTTCATGTGTCTGCTTGCTCTCCATAAATCTTCTTTTGAGAAGTGTCTATTCATGTCTTTTGCCCACTTTTTAATGGGGCTGTTTGTTTTTTTTCCTTTCAGTGCGTTTGAGATCCTTTTAGATACTAGATGTTAGACCTTTGTCAGATGTAGAGCTGGCAAATATTTTTTCCCATTCTGTGGGCTGTCTCCCTGCTCTCTTGATAGTTTCTTTTGCTTTGCAGAAACTCATTAGTTCGATGAGGTCCCACTTGTCTATCTTATTTCTTAAGGTATTGGCCTTTAGGGTTCTGAATAGGGATTGGTTGCCAGTTTCAATTTCCATAAGGGTGTCTCCTGCATTTTCTAAGTTTCTTATAGTTTGAGGTTTTACATTTAGGTCTTTGATCCATTTAGAGTCTTTTTTTTTTTTTTTGAGTTGGAATCTCACTCCTTCGCATGGACTGGAGTACAGTGGCACACTCATGGCCAACCCAGCATCGACCTGCTGGACTCTGGCGATCCTTCCACCTCAGCCTTCCAAGTAGCCAGAACTACAGGCATACACTAACACGCCTGGCTAATTTTTGATTTATTGAAGAGACGAGGTCTTGCCAAGTTTCCCAGACTGGTCTCAAACCCATGGACTCAGGCAATACACTCACCTCGGCCTCCCTAAGTGCTGGGATTACAGGCTGAGCCACTGAGCCAGGCCAGAGTTATTTTTTGTGTATGGTGATAGGTAGAAGTCCTGTTTCAATCTTCTGCATGTGATCAGTCAGTTTTCCCAGCACCATTTACTGAATACGTTCTCCTCTCCCCAGTGGTTGTTGTTGGAGCCTTTGTCAAAGATGAGTTGGTTGAGAAATTGAGACTTTGCTTCTGGAATCTCTATTCTGTTCCATTGGTCTATATGCCTGTTCTTGTACCAATACTAGGTTGTTTTGATTACTACAGCCTTAAAGTAAAGTTTGAAGTCTAAAAGTGTGATATCTCCTTCTTTGTTTCTTTTACTAAGGATTGTTTTGGCTATTCATGGTCATTTTTGTTTCCCTATGAATTTCTGTATTGTCCTTTTCAGGTCTGAGAAGAATGATGTTGGTAACTTAATGGGTATCACATTGAATTTGTAGATTGCTTTTGGTAGAATGGACATTTTAACAATGTTGATTCTTCCTATTCATGAGAACAGAATATTTTTCCTTTTGTTTGTTTGTGTCTTCTTGAGTTTCTTTGAGCAGTGTTTTGTAGTTCTCATTGTAAAGGTCTTTCACTTCTCTAGTTAGGAAGATGCCAAGGTATTTCTTTCTTTTTTTGTGGCTATTGTAAATAGGATTGTGCTTTTAATTTGGGTCTCTGCCTACTTGTTTGTGTATAAGAATGCAACTGTCTTTTGCACATTTATTTTGTACCCTGAGACTTCTCTTGGATTTTCAAGGTCTAGGATCATATCATCAGCAAAGAGGGATAACTTGACTTCCTCTTTTCCTCTTTGGATACGCCTGATTTCCTTCTCTTGTTTAATTGCCTTAGCTAAGACTTCCAATACAATGTTGAACAAGAGGGATGAGAGAGGGCAACCTTGTCTTGTTCCAGTTTTCTGGGTAAATGTTTCTAGTTTCTGTCCATTTAGCAATATGTTATTGTGGTTTATTGTAGATGGCATTTACTATTTTAAGGTATATTCCTTCTATACCTAGGTGTTTGAGGGCTTTTATCAAGAAGTGACGCTGGATTTTATCAAAAACTTTTTCTGCATGCAATGATCTCATCATGTGGTTCTTTTTTTTTTTTTTTTTTTTGCATCTGTTGATGTATTTAATTACATTTATGGTCTTGTCAATGTTGATCCAGTCCTGCATCTGGGAATGATGCCTACTTGGTCATGGTGGATGATTTTTGAGATGTGTTTTTGGATTGATTGTGACCCAGATGGAATATCATTTTTATCTTTAAATAGTATACCATATTAAGGATTCTTCATATTTTATTGAAAAGTGCATTTGTTATAGAACATCAAAGTTTCCTCCAATGTTTGAAAATTATGAAAAATCGGCCACAAACATTTGCATATTTTTTATGTTAATGTAATTTGAGTTAATACCAAGGAGAGGGATGGCTGGCTACATAATGAGTCTGTAGTAAACTTTTTAAGAAACCATCAAGCACTTCTCTCCACCACTAGGCTCTGTCATTTTGTATTCCCAACAACAATGAAAGAAAGGTGCCATACATTATTCTGTCCCCTTACTAGCTTTAGGTACTGTCAGATTTTTTTTGAAATTTAGCTGCTTTGTAAATTTGCAATGGTATACCAGCATATTTTTTCATTTCTTAAATATTATATGAGCATATCTTAATCTGTGTAACAGTTATATATAAATATTCTTTGGTAAAATGTCTTTTCAAAATTTTTGTTCAATATTTTTTGTTTAGTTTTAAGAATTCTATGTGCATTTTAGATACAAGTCCCTTTTTGATACATAATTTGCAAATATTTTCTTCCACTTGGTAGGTTCACAAATAAATAGATAATTTGATTTTTAAAATATTGACAAAATATGTAGAAAACACATTTGAAAATATTGAACATTCATCCATAGAATTTTTTTTTTGAGTTGGAGTCTCACTCCGTTGCCCAGACTGGAGTTCAGTAGCCACTCCTGGCCACCGCAGCCTTGACTTGCTGGACTCTGGTGATCCTTCCACCTCAGCCTTCCAAGTAGCTGGAACTACAGGCATGCGCTACCACGCCTGGCTAATTTTTTGATTTATTGTAGAGATGAGGTCTTGCCAAGTTCCCCGGGCAGGTCTCGAACCTGTGGGCTAAAGCAATCCACTCACCTCAGCCTCCCAAAGTGCGAGATTACAGGCTGAGTAATATAATGGAATTACACATTTTAAAATTATATTCATATATTATTCTATAAGTTTGTTCATAATGACCTTTAATTTATAAAGGCTGTATGACATGGAGAAAGTGTGTTTTTATTTTCTGTATTGTTTAATCCTTCTCTTTTAAAGTATTTATTATAAAATTATATCAAATTTAATAATATTTAAAAATAAAATTTTGTTGCTATTCTTTGGTATAAGATTCAGTGATTTCTATTTTTATGTTTGCTATACCTTTTCATTTAATTTATTTTAGTTTTTCTTTGGTTTTTGGAATAATTATAATATAGATAATTAGCACATAAATTTCAGTCTTTTGCCTTTTCTAATATTTGCATGTAGAACTATTTTTTAAATCTTTGGTTTAGTGGTACTTTACAAGTTTCAATGTTACTGTTTATTCAAAAATACATTTTTTTCCACACAGCTGTCAGTGCAGTATATTTTGTTAAAATTTCTTAACATGTGAATATTAAAAACTTGATTTTGACCAGATAATATATTATGTAAGATTTTCTCATTGATACTTATTGGTACAAATCCAGAACATGCTTCATAAATTATTTCTATATGCTTGAGAAAAAAAATGTGTATTTTGCATTTTTCTGCAGGAATATTGTAAATATTGTAATGAGGTAAAATTGTTGGTAAACTTTATATGTCTTTATTGATTTAATGTCTTTTTTGTTCTGTTCATTGTCAAGAAAGTTATGTAAAACTTTTATACTGTGATTGCATATGTCTATTTCTCTGTATACTTTTGTCAGTTTTTTGCTTTTATATGTTTCAAGGCAATATATTATAAATTATATCTCCAAAATAGCTATGTTATGGTTCAGAACACCTAAAATGGAACCAGAAGACAATTTGTTGAGACTTCTGCACATCCTCAGGCAGCTGTACCCAAAGCTTGCTGTGGGCTAAACCACAAAGACCAATGTATCCTGAAACTGATAAATCTGTCCAGTCATGCCTTTGTAGCCAATTGTCTATGAGCTCATATGCTGGATTATGCCCTAACCAATCATGATTTTTGACAGACAACTTGTGTAAACTTTGAAACTACTTTCTCCTTTCTCCTTCAAATTCTTTCTCTCTTTCTCCTCTCTTTGGGACACAATTCAGTTGTATATTGAATTTTCCTGAATTGCAATTCCTAATATCCCTAATAAATGCTAATATCTTGCTGATTTTTGCATAATTTTATTTATATTTGGTTGGCACTACTAAGATGAAAAAGTTTGGAATGTTTACTTTTTCCAGGTGAGTGAAAAATCTTATCATTATAAATTATTCCTTTTTACTTACAACAATTTTTTTTTCTTAAGGTCAAATTTGTAGAATGTTGATGTAGCTACACTTGTTGCCATTCAGTTAGTATAATTTGGAAATTTTTACAAGCTGTGTTTTACCTTTATTTTATGACTAGAATTTGTTTCTTATAAACAGCATAGTTTTCTTTATTTTGTTTTAAATGCTGTTAGACAATAGTTCATTTTATTTTTATTGACGTGTTTATTTTATTAAATAAATTGCATTAATTTCTAAAAATATACCTTATTATTGAATGAGCGTTCTTTATTTCCATCACTCTATGAATTCTTTCTCTCCTGCTTAGTTTATTCTTTTTGTTGAAATTAAACATTTTTATTATTTCATTTTTTTCTTTTTAGTCTAATACATAGAAAGATAAATATAGATATAGGTAGATATAGCACATTACTGTATATGTAGTTATAATTATATAATTTTTACATTTTATTTTAGTAGTTAAAGTAGAAATTTTGACATGTATTTTTTCTTATTAAAAAATTAAATTAAATTAAATGTTTATCCTCTTATTTTTTAATTAATTTAAATTATTTTGCATATGTATTTTTAATCTCAGTATATAATGTTGGTTTTTGAAATAAAAATGTATATGCACCCACAATCATGTTCACACTTTCCATTTATTTAATTATTTTTTGTATCTACAAATGTTCACAATAGATGTATTTTTTTCTCTCTGATAAAAATGTTTTACCAATTCTTCTAGTGTAGGTTAATGAAATTAAAATTCTGTTGAGTTTTGCTTGAAAATATGCTTAACGTGTTTGAAAATTAAATACATCTGTGATATTGTAAAATATTTATTTGCTCTTCAACTTCATTTTCTGACATACAGATCCTAAAATCCTAAGAATCTCCAAAATGATAACTTTTTATGCCAATGATTGATGGCTGGCAACCGCTAGGTACCTTCATGTAGGGGGCTGGTCACCTAATAAATCAAAACATGATTAAAGGATCTGTACTTTTAGCCCCATCTCCCAACCTTTAGGAGAGGAAGAAGGGCTGAAGGCTAAATTGATCATTAGTGGTCAACTATTTAACCAATTATGCCTAGTAATAAAGTCTCTATAAAAATCCAATAGAATAGACTACAAGGAGCTTCCAAATAGCTGAACATATGAAAGTGTGTCCTGAGGTCATAGAAGCTTTGCACCCCCCCACCCCTCACCCCTCACCCTATTGTCTTTTTATTTGTATTCTTTGAATTGTCCTTATAATAAACTGGTAAACATATGTAACCATTATCCTAAGTTTAGTGAGCTGCTATAGTATGTGAATCAAATGCAAAAAGAGGGTCTTGGGAATGAGATCCAATTTATAGTAGGCCAAAAGCACAGGTAAAGCAATTTAGGGCTTACAATTGGCATGACAAGTAGAGGGTGGTCTTGTGGGACTAAACCCTCAAACTGTGGGATATGATGTTATCTCCAGTTAGATAGTGTCAAAATTGAATTGAATTGAAGGATACCCAGCTGTGGTAGAATTGATTACTTGCTTGGTGTCAACCTTAAATAATGAAATTCAGAAAATGTTAAGTATAGAGTTCATTTAAGTGCAAAGCTTAGGATAATTGCTTGAAGACACTGACTCCAAACAAATGGGGTCAGCATTGAAAAGTAGGGAAGTTCACGTTATACTTATATAGGTGAAGACAGAAAAATGTTAGCAGGAGCCGGGCTCGGTGGCTCAGCCTGTAATCCCACCCTTTGGGAGGCTGAGGTGAGTGGATTGCCTGAGTCTGTGGGTTCGAGACCTGCCCGGGGAACTTGGCAAGACCCAGCTCTACAATAAATCAAAAAATTAGCCGGGCGTGGTAGCGCATGCCTGTAGTTCCAGCTACTTGGAAGGCTGAGGTGGAAGGATCACCAGAGTCCAGCAGGTCAAGGCTGCGGTGGCCAGGAGTGGCCACTGCACTCCAGTCTGGGCAACGGAGTGAGACTCCAACTCAAAAAAAAAAATTCTATGGATGAATGTTCAATATTTTCAAATGTGTTTTCTACATATTTTGTCAATATTTTAAAAATCAAATTATCTATTTATTTAAGAAGAAATAAAAAATAACTTTGGTAGGACATAGGACTAAACAAAAATTTTGTACATTTGACTCTAAACTTGATTCTTATAAGGAAACATTTATAAATTGGGTTTCATCAAAATTAGAAACTTTTGGCCATGTTTGCTGGATCACAGCTGTAATCCCCGTTATTTAGCAGACTGAAACAGAAGAAGTGTTTGAGACCAGAAGGTCAAGACAAGCCTGGGCAATATAGTGAGACACTATCTCTTCAATTTTTTTAAAATGAGTCCAATGTGGTGACTTGTGCCAGTAGTCCTAGCTTCTTGGAAGCTGAGGTGGGAAGATCACTTGATCCCGGGAATTTGAGACAGTAATAAACTATGATTGTGCCACTGCACTCCAGGCAGAGTGACCAATATAAAAGTGAAATTTAATATTTGTGTATGGTCATAGGTAAGGGTCCTGTTTCACTCTTCTGCATGTGATCAGTCAGTTATTCCCAGCACTGTTTACTGAATAGGTTCTCCTCTCCCCAGTGGTGTTGTTGGAGACTTTGTCAAAGATGAGTTGGTTGAGCAATTGAGGCTTTGCTTTCAGAATCTCTATCCTGTTGCATTGGTCCATATGCCTCTTCTTGTACCAATACCAGACTGTTTTGAGTATTGTAGTCTTTTAGTAAAGTTTGAAGTCTGGAAGTGTGATACCTCCTGATTTGTTTCTTTTGCTAAGGATTGTTTTGGCTATTCGTGGTTGTTTATTGTTTGTTTCCATATGAATTTCTGTATTATCATTTCCAGGTCTGTGAAGAATGATTTTGGCATTTTATGGGTACTGCGTTAAGTCTGTAGATTGCCTTGGGTAGGATGGACATCTTAATAATGTTGATTCCTCCTATCTACGAACATGGTGTGTTTTTCCATTTGTTTGGGTCTTGTTGGATTTCTTTGAGCAGTGTTTTGTAGTTTTCATTGTAAAGGTCTTTCACTTCTCTGGTTAGGAAGATGCCACCTAAACGTAAAACCTCAAACTATAAGAATCAGAGCTGGGCTCACTGGCTCAGCCTGTAATCCCACACCTTGGGAGGCTGAGGTGAGTGGATTGCCTGAGCCCATGGGTTCAAGACCTGCCTGGGCAACTT